>NC_085139.1:234102998-234181965 GCF_024139115.2 Armigeres subalbatus | reverse complement strand
GCTGTCTCAGATCCACAAGAGATCCAATCATGGGTTTCTGGGACTAAAAAAGACGCAATAAAGGTTGCAAAGGAAGCTTTCACTCGGGCCAGGGTTGAGAGGGCTGTGAGATCTTTCGAGCCATTTAAGTCTCCTGGCATGGATCGAATATTTCCAGCGTTGATCCAAAAGAGGAGAAAACACTGGTTCCACCCTTGGTTGAGATTTTTAAGGCGAGTCTGATTTTGGGGCACATACCTAACGATTGGCGTCAAATCCGGGCTGTCTTCATTCCGAAGGCAGGCAAGAGAGATAAAACCAACCCCAAAGCATTCAGGCCGATAAGTTTATCCTCTGTAATGCTCAAAATTATGGAAAAGGTACTATGCGAGTACATAAATCATAAATTTATGAAAGCAATGCCTTTGTCAAAAAACCAATTCGCTTATCAAAGTGGAAAATCTACGATCTCGGCACTACATACGGTAGTTCAATCGAAAAAACACTTAATGCAAAAGAAATTGCTCTTGTAGCATTTCTTGATATTGAGGGCGCATTCGATAACGCTTCTTATTCGTCTATAGGGTCAGCAATGTTGAGGAGAAAATTCGACCCATGCATTGTTACCTGGGTACATGCTATGCTAGCTAATCGGAAAATCTCCTCTGAGCTTAGCGGTTCATACATCACTGTTAAAGCAACAAGGGGGTGTCCGCAAGGCGGAGTGCTTTCTCCTTTGTTGTGGTCACTGGTGGTGGATGAGCTTCTAGACAGCTTAGAGAGAAGAGGCTTCGAAGTGGTTGGATATGCTGATGACGTTGTCATTATTGTACGAGGCAAATTCGAAAGTGTTATCGTGGAAAGAATGCAATCTGCCCTAAATCACACTTTTTCCTGGTGTCAAAAGTATCAACTAGGCATAAATCCTACAAAAACTTCCATTATCCCTTTCACCAAACGGAGAAAGGTACAATTGAAACCCCTTTTCTTGAATCAAACACAATTAGTTTATTCAAGTGAAGTAAAATATCTAGGTATCATACTCGACGCAAAGCTTAATTGGAACTCTCATCTCCAATCAGTTGTGCAGAAAGGTCTCAATACACTTTGGGTTTGTTCAAAAACCCTTGGTAAAAGATGGGGCCTAAAACCAAGTATGATCATGTGGATATATAAAACCATTGTCCGTCCCAGGACAACTTACGCTTCCCTTGTCTGGTGGCCTAAAACTAATGAGTCTGCTGCAAGGGATAAGCTCAACAAAATCCAACGCACCGCTTGCATAGCCATCACTGGTGCAGTTCGTAGTACACCCACTTTGGCCCTAGACGCAATGCTTCACCTGCCCCGGTTAGATCAATTCATAAAGCTGGAAGCGGAAAAAAGTGCTCTAAGGTTAAAGAGAACAAAAACACTGCTGTCGGGAGACCTTACGGGTCACCTCAGCATATTAAATGAATTTGCCATAAATCCCGCAATAGGAATTTGTAGTGACTGGATGGAAACGGTAGTCAATTATGACTTACCTTACGATGTGTTCATTCCTTCCCGCCAGGAGTGGGAAGGAGGTGGACCAAGCGTTCCAACAGGCTCTATAAATTTCTTCACAGATGGTTCGAAAATGAATAATCTGACAGGATCCGGAATCTATGGCCCTACAACAAAATTTCTGTCCACTTAGGACAGTGGCCCACAGTATTTCAGGCGGAAATATATGCAATATTAGAATGCGTGTTATTATGCCTGAGGAGAAAGTATAGATTTGCAAAATATGTATTTTCTCTGACAGCCAAGCAACATAAGTCGCTTAATAACTTCACTTGTAACTCAAAGCTTGTGTGGGAATGCATTCTGGCTTTGAAAACTTATCCATACGCAATCAGGTCTACCTATATTGGATCCCAGGACATACGGGTCTAGAGGGAAACGAGATTGCTGATGAGCTAGCCAGGAATGGATCTAATGAAAGGTTCATTGGCCCTGAGCCCTTCTGCAGGATCTCAGACTGCTCTGTAAAAATGGAACTGAACAAATATATGGTCAGTCAAATCACATCAAACTGGAATGCACTTCCCCATACGAGCCAATCCAAAAGGCTCGTAACGATTAACCCAAGAAAACCCAACAACTATTAGGTCTCAACAAAGGGATCTCAACATCTACACCGGTCTAATAACTGGACACTGCCCCTGCAGATACCATCTACAAAAGATCGGAGCAATCCAAACCTCAAATTGCCGCTTCTGTGACGAGGAGAGAGAAACATCAGAACACATCCTCTGCTATTGCAGTGCACTCACCCAACGTAGGTTCAAAGTTCTCAGCAAGCCCTTTTTAGGGCCTGCTGACATATGGATCTTATCCCCCAAGGACGTGGTTGGCTTCATAAAGCTAGTCTCGCCAGAATGGGGGAGTCACATACTGTAACTCAGGATCTCTATTCATCAATAATAGATGGTCTTGAGTTCAGTCGATACCAAGGTATCTCAGTGACAAACATGTTACTGAGATAACTTGCGTATTTCACAGTAAAAGGGTATATCACAATAGTCCTAAAATCTGGACGCAGTGATCTTCACCCGACAAACGAGGATATGCCCGTAATATCTGTGTTTGTCTTTCGTTTCCTATATTTTTGGTTTAAAATTTTAGAGTTCATTCCAAAGATTGAAGATTAGAATTCTTTGAAATATATCGAATTACTCTTTTAGTAATTTCAAGAGATAAGTCTCATAATAGATAGTTTTTTAGGTCAACAAACATAACAAGTGTTTTATCGTGGTTTTCATCTATGTACATATGTGTTGTTTAGGGGGCCCTCCTTAGCTTAGCGGTGAGACACGCGGCTAAAAAGCAAGACCATGCTAAGGGTGGCTGGGTTCGATTACCGGTGCCGGCCTAGGCAATTTTCGGATTGGAAATTGTCTCGTTTTCACTGGGCATAAAAGTATCATCGTGTTAGCCTCATGATATACGAATGCAAAAATGGTACCATGGCTTAGAAACCTCGCAGTTAATAACTGTGGAAGTGCTGAAAGAACACTAAGCAGCGAGGCGGCATCGTGGGGCATCGAAATCCGTACACTTTATAACTTCAGTATACGTAAAAGTCTAAATCGAACGCAAGTAAAACGTTCGTCGTTGGTACAGGCTCACAATGGCCTCTATTTTTGGAGTGTTCAACTTTTACGCATTGAAACTTATAAAAACATGTTAAAATAATGAACATAGTTAACATGCCCTAAATTGAAATCCGTCCACCTTGAACGGATTTCGAATCAACGGATCAAAATCCGTACAGCTTATTTTTGAGTAAATATTTAAATTTCAACCGATGATTGACTACCACTATAAATATTTCAATACGCACCTTGAGAAGCGATCCCTATTTTTTTTCTACTGATTTTGCTTTATTTATTGTTATTTACATTTCGAATACAGTCAATTATGGAAGAATTTTAGACCGCACGCAAACAAGTGCCGCCAAAAGCTACGAGTTTTTTGGGTGGTCATTTGTTTACAATTTTTGTTGCTTCAATTTCGAAGCCTACTCTCCATTTTAAGGCTCAAACCACCCCAAACGCTTACTGTCAAGTATATGAACGGACAAGATAAATTATTTATACATTAATTACATTAAACGTGATTAAACCTTCTGAGTTCTTCTGAGTTGAACGGATTTCGGTTTATTGAGATTTGCAACTCGAATTTATTGGTATATTGGTCCAAGCTACAAAACAAACCCCTTTGATTTGATGTTTAACCAATTACACATAAAGTTGAAATTACTCCGTCAAACATTGGAGTTTGAACAATTACGGGGTTCGAACCATCCCCGGGGAACCATTACCATTCGGTGTTGACCTTTGAACTGTTTTGATCCACTATGCTTCGCCTACTGATTCGATTGGTTTTTTGTATCCCTACACGTAAAAAAATTTAATGTTGTTTATTATTAATATTTCTAATACTTTTTTGCCAAAGCAGGCGCTTAATGACATGTATAAGAAAAAACTTATACATCGCATTAGTCACATACATTCGGAAACTTATACTTTTCATTAACCTATGAATGTTATTAGCTTTTTGATATGGGATCATTCATTAGGTGGCATAATGAAGAGCATAAGTATTTTCGAATGGTTTTTTGCCATAACATATAAGGTTATTTTTTTACGTGTATATACCGCTCATAGACGAAAACCAGTCTTTCAGTTAGATATGTTAAAGTTCAGCTCAACCACGACTCGCTATCTATTAGCGGAGTGTTTAGCTCACCTCCATTGAAGCTCGCTGCATCTGTTCAAGGTTTTACTTTCTTCGTCAGTGCAGTTTCCAGATTGGAGCATAATGCTGTTTACCAACTGGAACCCCCACTCATTTATTGAACCAGCAAGGCACACGATTCTGCTTTTGTTGGATCACGGTTTAATAGCCTCAGTACTTTTAAATAATAATAGCAACTGATCTGACCCCTTCAATCGGTTCATCTTAGCCCTACAAGAGCAACCGTTCATGATGGTAACCATCGCCGCAACGATCGCGCCTAAGTGAGTACTTTGGCTAATAGATGAACTGTGTATAGGTACGCCATCTCAGCCTGTGGCAGCTGTGAATTCGCACTATCATTACATGGCTCCCATTGGAACTTGAAACCGGTCCGGCGTTAAATTCGAGTCAATTAAAATTTATAGTTAATTTCTAACGGGTTTTGCCATTCGTCAAAATGCGATCCTCGCGGTTGTGGGCGCTCGTGCGCTCCAGTGCAAATGGGCCTCCTCCACCCATTTATTCTTTCATTAGTGGATCGCTTTAATTTTGTTTATACTGATGCGGTTGCTGTTGTTGTATTCCAGATATAAATTGTACACATTCGAATGCAAAGTCAAACTGCCATTGACGTGCAGAGCAGGAGGGGAGGGGTGACATTTTTAGATTATTTGATATTGGGTATTGTTGAACAAGACATTGTAATTCAATTCTCCCCGAATTAATGCATTATATGATATATTTAATTTTGCCAAAATACTACTTTTACACAAGAATTGAATATTAAATGAATATTCAATTCTTGTGTATTCATTGTGTTATGAATCCTTATTTTTTTGGCACTAATTCTCAACCGAATTGTAGAATCCTGTCTTATTGTTTTCTATTGAATATTAGCTGGATCGAACTTAAGCTCGGAAGTTATGGCAAAGATACAATTCCGAAGCAGCTTTACTTGTGTCGCTACTGAACAATTTATTGTGCTGCAACTTTCCAGAAAAAGCAATTGTTGCTTATGTGTATGCCATCAAATATAACTTCCTTGCAATCTTAAAAGCGCAAGGGTGGAGCCTATGGAAACATCCTTCGAATGCAATAACATTGCAATAATGTTACAAAACAGGGTAACCGTACCCTTAGTAGTACAATCAAAACAATTTTGTGTGACATTCTTTGTATTAAGCGTTTTGTGTCAAATCTCGCATGCAAACCGATCAGAGTACGCCATAGGGCAACAGACGGCTTTGGCAGGTTTTGTTCTATTATTGTTGTGGGATACTGGTTACCCTATGAAAGGGATGTAAGCCATCACACGACGCCAACACACTTCGGCACCCGAAGAGCTACAGCGGATAGGCTCGTAGGCTCGACGATATGCGGACTCGTCTCTTTCCAACGCTGACCGTCGTAGAAGCCGCACGCACAGGTAGGTTACTCCGCATGGAAGCAAACGCATTCCGCTGGTCAGTTTGGCTGGCGTGGCCAGCCGAATTCCATAATTGTCAGGAAGGTTTTTGTTGACCGAATTTTATGAAATTGTAACGTTCCGTCCTGCTTCCTTAAGCTGACGGCTTAAGCGCCACCTTCAATAAGAAGGACCGTTAGCTCTGCTTAAATTTACCCGGATGAGACTGCCGACTCAGGACAGGTCAAAGTCACGCAAGAACCGAAGTCGCACTTCAACACACCAAACAAAGTTATCAAAAACCAACCAGACTCAACCTTACCGACATTATCTACGAACTAAATTTAAGATGATATTTACAAAACCCTCGATAACCAATCAGGCAGGGGAATAATTAGCTTTTAATAAACCTTAGCCAACCTAAAATCTTTTACAAAATGACGTGACGAAAGAAAAGTGAAGTGTGTGGTTCTAAACTAGGAATAATTTTATTCAAAATAACCAATACGCGGTCGCGTATCTCAAAACAAGATTACTTTATCGATCCTCAATTCGATGCGAAAAATTTATTTAAATTTTTAAATTAAGGAAAGCCTGATTCCCTAATCGTGTGTGACGTCACGTTCAAAATGCAAAACTGCTAACAATTTCTGTTTCGTTTCTAGGTAACTGAAATTCGAGCTTCAAGATGGACAGATCTGATCTTAGCTTCTTCTCAATGCCGGCGTTTCCACGTCGGATGCAATCTGCAGTCGAATTCGAGCTTTCGTGGATGCCACAAGCGAAAGTAGGCTGGACGCAACTCACCTTGCTTTGCGTCGCCGTTGTCGATACCAAGAAAAAGCATTTACACCACCCAGTTGACTCGCGCGCTGGCGTTGAGTTTCGGGGTACAAATATCCCCTAGCACAGTGGAGTGATTGCCGTTAATATTGCTCGGCAAACGCCACGCGGCTTATTTACTTGCGAGTCGTAACGCCTACCACGTGCAAGTTATGTTGTGGTTCGATGTGGCTCTGGGACGGGTGTATCCTATCCAACACGTCGACGGCGTTGCAGACGTGGCTTTCCAACGACGGTTCACTCGACGTCTTATAGATGTCGGACCCAACGGTCACGACGCTTGGTACCACGTGCTTCGAACAGTGTAACAAATCCGCACAAACCGCCCACGAGAACGGGCTTTTGTCCTGAATTCAGAGTCGAAAATATTAACAAGGTTCGCAACAATTTCAGTCTTAAACTGAATCACACTCGATAAATGTATAAATCCGAGTTTAGTATAGCGTCGCTCAAATTCACTTTTAAAAAAGACGGTAAGTTTTCAACTGAACACTAGCAAGCACTCCACTATAATGAGGGAACCGACGCGAGTTTGATTGGCTTCAGCCTAGTCGTGGCTACGTGTTTCCCTCTTATTGGTCGGTTACAGAGAGTTTTTTTTTTAACTTTATTAAGGTGTTTTTTGAATCTACAGACTAAGTTCAACACCGCTTACAGAGAGTTTAATTTACGACGTAATACAAACTATTGTTGTAAACTACAATCAAATCTGGCTGTTTTACAACGACGCATTAGATCATGAACGACGCAATAAATTCAAATTTCTAATCCTTCTGTGCTACTTCAGTTCTTGACACATAGGTGGCTAATATAGGTTACTGTCTTTGCTAGACTTTCAAATCCACTGACCGCATCGTCAAGTCAGGGTACATGAAAACTTACATTGAACAATACACAGCACGAAATCAGACAGCAAAATACGCGAAACATAAATTAAACGACAAACGCTTTAAGTTGGGTTCACAATGTTCTTACAAAATTTGGCCACAATCTTCTTTGATAATGCAAACAATGTTTAGGCCAAATTTAAGCATAATCAGTCATAAAAAAAAACCCCTGACAATAATAGAACAAAACCTGCCAAAGCCGTCATTCCCCCTACTTGTTATGTCAGCTCATTCCATTGATTCGGTTTATTTGGTTTCGATCAAAACATCTAAACGAATCTCGTTGACTCTTCCTAGAACAATCGTTGAATCGTTTACAGCAATATAAATTTGACCCACATAATCTTCCCGATTCCATTTAGCTTGATGACGGAAAGTTGCATGGTGCTTGAGAGCAAGAAGCAGTGGTGTTATCATGGATCGGAATTATCGAAATTTTGCGCGATGGGACGACCGCATTCAAGGGAATCTTCCTCTGCGTTGGTGGGACGCCCACAAGAAAACTGCTGTTATTATGGATGGAAACGACCACGATTCTGCGTGGTGGGACGTCCGCATTTTTCCTCTGCGTTCCCTTCCCTTTGTCTGCAAGAAGAGTGGTGTTATTGTGGATCGGAATGACCATAATTCTGCGTGGTTAATGACCACAATTGGGACACTCACATTTAACAGATTCTTCCTCTGTGCCTTCTCGAAGAATGTTGTTTTTGTGGAATTTTTCGCATTCAAAAGATTCTTCTATGTGTTGATGAGAAGCCCGCAAAAAGAATGTTGTTGTTGTGGATAAAAATGTTCACAATGTAGCGCGGTGTGATGCCCGCATTTATGAGTTTCTTCCTCTGGGTTGATAGGACGTCCGCAAGAAGTCTGATGTTATCGTGGATCCCAAAGATCACAAATGCTCGAGAAGTTTGTTTTCATTGAGAACAAATGTCCCCCCACGATAGTGTTTAACGACACTAATCCGGTTACGGGTTCTAGTTTTGTTGTTGTTTGTTTGACATTTTTAGTTACACAGTGAAATAGACGTGTTTTCAAAAGGAGTAGATACCGTAGTAGGGCTTGTGCGTGACAAAATCTGGACACCCTTATACACGCATAACTTTTGAAATACCTCTTCAACGACGGGTACGGTACCTTACAATTTTGTATAAAAAAATAACAATTACGCATGTGCCTAGTTCTTATACAGGTTTGGTAGGTTCTTATACAGAATTTTTAGAAAAACTAACAGTCGTTGGTTGGGTGTATACTTCCGCAAATATTTATCTTATACGTATTTCTTAGAACTTAGTAATTAATTGAATAGCAGGTTCAGAAAGCAATTGTGTGCAGTCAAAATTCGAGTCTCTCGGGCCGGCAACGGACTGAAAATTTCGACAATGGAATGAAGCCAGTGTAAGCATTGCAAACATGATAATGATTGATATTTGCGATGTTAAATTGCCCTACTTAGCCGTGCGGTAAGATGCACGGCGGTCTAGGAAATTTTCGGGTTGAAAATTTTCTCGACTTCCCTAGGCATAAAAGTATCATCGTGTTAGCCTCACGATATACAAATACAAAAATGGCATAGAAACCTCACAATTAATAACTGTGAAAGAACTCAATGAACACTAAGCTGCGAGGCGGCAATGTCCCAGTGGAGGATGTAATGCCAATGAACAAGAAGAAGAAGTAGTTGAATTGCACAAGGCTGTCTGGCGCAGACGGAGTAAATGGAAATACGGAAAAGGGCTACAGCAAATTTGTTGTTTTTTCCGTTTTGGATATCTTTGCATTCAATCTTTTCTCTTTTTTGTCCTAAGTAATCTCCATCACTTTGAACGCCCTTGTTTGGAAGAAGGGTCGTTTGGGCAAAACCCATTCGGCTGAAAGCCATTTGGCCGAATGTCGCTAGGTCGGACAAACCATTAGGCCGAAACCCATCTGGCTGAAAGTCATTTGGCCGAATGGGTCATTTGATCGAATAGTTCATATGGACGAATAGATTTTTTGAACGAAAAGTTCATTTGGCCGAATAGGATGATTTGCCGAATAGAACATTTGGCAGTATTGGACATTTGGCAGAATAGGATATTTAGACGAATAGGACGTTTGGCCGAATAGGTCATTTGGCCGAACTGGTCGTTTGACCGAATTGGTCATTTGAACATTGAGAAATGAGGTGTGAAAAGAGTGACGTCTCACTTCTCACTACTTATTTCCCACTTCTCACTTTTAAAAGTAAGTATTGCGAAGTCAGCTCGAAAAATGGATTGAGCTCGGGCTAGATCTGGTAGATGTTACTCCGTGTGAAGTGTGTAAAAGTGATGTACCAGCGTTACGGGAAGGGGCGAGCTATTAAGTGGCTCCTAGCTTAACCCTTCCAGGCCCACGGGATCATATATGACCCCAACAGAAAAATGGATGTATAAAATCGCACGATGGATAAAAGTGAATACTATCTTCAGAAAAATTGCTCTAAACTAAATCCCCTATCAGGAAAAAATATCAGACATGGGCGACAACATATAATGTCATGAACACGGTGATGTTACGAAAGAGAAAATGTAAGGTGTATTGGCAGCGGATATCACTGTTTCAAAATAAGATTTTTATTTAAACGTATCCGTAGAGCTACTGTGATGTACAAAAAACTATTTTTACCTTGGACGTCCTAGGTCATCCAAACTATCCTTGAATTCTGGGCTTGAAATCTACAGCTAAAAAAAACTGTTTATCATTACTCAAAGTTTATTTGAGTATTCAACCGTGTTCACCACAAGCACCACAAGGTAGTTCTGGGGTATTTTGGGTTATCCAAACTATTCTTGAGTTCAGGGCTTGAGATGTACAGCTGCTTAGAAGCTTTTTTCGGCACTTAAAATTGCGATATGCATTCATTTGTATCCATTACATCTCCTGAGAGATCAAGAGATATAGTTTTGAGATATTCTGAGCACAAATTAGTCAACCAACGACGTAAGCAGCACTTGTTTACAAAAGCAGCTTTGCCCTTTGGGAATGTTGGAGTTGATATATAGCTTTAAGAAAATTTGAAATGTTGGTGGCGATATATTGGAGCTTTGAGTCACGGACACATCAAGTAACCATTAACAATATGAAGCTATATAAGCCAGGCTCTATAAGCTAGTATAAAGCATGTTTGCACTGTGACAGTGTTATTATCGCAGGTACGTTTTTTTTTAAATGCTGGCGGTTACCTGGAAAATCTACTGCTGTGGCTGTAGATCGCAAGTTCTGGACTTAAGGCCGGTTTTGATGACCCAAGATATCCCAAAACTATCTAAACATGTTTCATGAATTTCAGGAATGTATTATGGATATGGTTGAATACATATCCAAGCCAAAAGCGACTAAAGAATCAAAATAAACTCAAGGACCCAGGATATTTCAAAACCATCTAGCCATGTCTCCTGATCTTTATGATTATGTTATGGATATGGTTGAATGCATATCTAAGCTAGTAGCGACGAAAAAAGCTAGAATGCTGGTTGTAGATCTCATGTTCAGAACTCAAGGACGGTTTGGATGACCCAGGATATCCCAAAACCTTCTTACCATGTCACCTGATCTTCACAAATATATTATGGATAAAGTTGAATACATATCCAAGCTTGAAGCGACGAAAAAAGTGGTTTTCGTGGTTGTAGATCGCAAGTTCTGGACTCAAGGACTATTTGGATGACTCAGGATATCCCAAAACCATCTGACAATGTCTCTTGATCGTGAGAAATATAATATGGATATGGTTGAATACATATCCAAGCTTGGATTGCCGAAAAAGCTCACATGGTAACTTTTAGATCGCAAGTTCTGGACTCAAGGTTTGGATGATCTAGTACAGCAGTTCTCAACCTGGAGTGCATGTACTCCTAGGGGTACCTTCACTGGCCCCAGGGGGTTCCTGAGGCAAATATGTGTAATGGCAGATTACAATTACAATTTCAATTAAAGCTTATTGATACAGTTTTGCCAATTGTGTATTTTTTTATTCCAAAACTTCGTATTGTACATAATATGCATAGCGATTAGTAAATCGAACTCTATTGAATCTTATCACTACATTCAGTGTATGAAGGGCTGTGAGACAAAAGATCAAATGGGCAAAACCATGTTGCGGCCAGAGATTGGGCCCTACGTTGTGTGGAAATGGTTGGATCGACGACGACGAATAAACGACACTTTTTACTTTTAAATTTTGAATCTAATTTATTGCCACCGAGAGGCAGCGTGCCTACTCGGTGGAGAACGATAAACACTATATAAAAAGTACGGACAAGATTTGCCTTTTATAGGCAATAGAACAATTAAAACAGCACAGACAATTAACGATTAAATTCGGGCGCCCGCTCGTTTAGCGCGCAAACCATGGATGCAGCATTTGCGCGCGTAGCTATCTATCGAAGCAGCGATGATGTGATGAGTCCACAAAGCAATATTGTTTCCCTTTCTGTGCGCGCTGCAGCTCGATGACGCCGTGCGAGCACAAACATCCCGGCACACCAAAACGAATTTGAAAAAATCGTTTTTATATCGTCATTATCATCAGCTTTGGTTCATCTGCTGGCTGTCACACTTGTTGCACGGTCCGTTTGATCGATGATTGAATTGGGTACTTCCTTCTGGTGCTAATTTATGGATTCTGCGATGATAATTTTGCATTTGGAATGGTTGATGGTTTGGAATAGCTGGTAGTCGGGAGGGTCCTGTTATCGCAGTTGACAACTTGACCTGGCTTCACCAAGTTTCAGGTCGGAGTTCCCAGATACCAGCGGAGCGGCTGATGGTCGAATCAGGAATGAAGCTGCCTGCTTCGGATGTCCACAATACCAGTGGACGGATTACCGCATCGATTCGACCAGTAGGATAATGGATGTGTTATCGAATTGAACACGCCGGTTCGGAGAAGTATTGTGCTGAATTATTATTAGACGATATTGATAGCAAATTTTCATTTAAGAAATTTTCAAATGAGAACAGTAACTGAGTTGTCGCCACCGATAACTTCTTAAATTTTGGTCTCAAACGATAATAAGCACATAATTGAACCGTTTGTTTGAGAAACTGCATATGTAACATTTTTGGTCAAAATGAGATTTTTATATATTCTGAATCCTCGTCCAAAAATACGTATTCTGGCAAAAAATACGAAAAAAAATTTTTTGTTCAGGAATGTATGAAATTTTTTTCGTTTGTTTGAGAAACTACATATATCCACGTACTTTGAAGAGCAATTGTGGAGTACTGCTTATATTTTTTGCACTGAAAGTGCCCCAGGGTGTTGAGTTTTGCCAAAAACTATTGATCTGTATCGAAGAAATCGAAAGATTCGGTGCAAATTTGTTCAAAAACAGTTTTTTGTTGTTTTCTCGAAAAAGTGTAAAATGGACTTATGCAGTTTCTCAAACAAATGATTCAATTATTATTCAAATAAAATTCTAGTACCACATAAATGTCAACAGTCCCGATAAATCTTCTATCAAGTGTTATAGTTTCGTGAAAATAAATACTTACAAGGTTTTGTAAAGGTAAATACTTATAAATCAAGATACAGTTCCAAACGATTCTTCCTTGCTGGCAAAGTTTTTTTTCTATCAATGGATAATTTAAAAGTAAGAAATCGTGTGACTGTTTATCAACCCAGAGCCTCCTTCAAAAGGCCCGGAAGCCTCCTTTCAAGAGGCCCGGAAGCCTCCTTTCAAGAGGCCCGGAAGCCTCCTTTCAAGAGGCCCGGAAGCCTCCTTTCAAGAGGCCCGGAAGCCTCCTTTCAAGAGGCCAGAAGCCTCCTTTCAAGAGGCCAGGCCTCCTTTCAAGAGGCCCGGAAGCCTCCTTTCAAGAGGCCCGAGCCTCCTTTCAAGAGGCCCAGAGCCTCCTTTCAAGAGGCCAGGAAGCCTCCTTTCAAGAGGCCCAGAGCCTCCTTTCAAGAGGCCAGAAGCCTCCTTTCAAGAGGCCCAGAGCCTCCTTTCAAGGGCCAGGCCTCCTTTCAAGAGGCCAGAAGCCTCTTTTCAAGAGGCCAGGCTTCCTTTCAAGAGGCCCGGAAGCCTTCTTTCAAGAGGCCCAGAGCCTCCTTTCAAGAGGCTCAGGAAGCCTCCTTTCAAGAGGCTCAGAGCCTCCTTTCAAGAGCTCAGAAGCCTCCTTTCAAGAGCTCAGGAAGCCTCCTTTCAAGATGCTCAGAGCCTCCTTTCAAGAGGCCAGGCCTCCTTTCAAGAGGCTCAGAGCCTCCTTTCAAGAGGCTCAGGAAGCCTCCTTTCAAGGCTCAGAGCCTCCTTTCAAGAGGCTCAAGAGCCTCCTTTCAAGAGCTCAGAGCCTCCTTTTAAGAGGCTCAGAAGCCTCCTTTCAAGAGGCTCAGAGCCTCCTTTCAAGAGCTCAGAGCCTCCTTTCAAGAGGCTCAGAGCCTCCTTTCAAGAGGCTCAGAGCCTCCTTTCAAGAGGCTCAAGCCTCCTTTCAAGAGGCTCAGAGCCTCCTTTCAAGAGGCTCAAGCCTCCTTTCAAGAGGCTCAGAGCCTCCTTTCAAGAGGCTCAGAGCCTCCTTTCAAGAGCTCAGGAAGCCTCCTTTCAAGAGCTCAGAGCCTCCTTTCAGAGGCTCAGAAGCCTCCTTTCAAGAGCTCAGAGCCTCCTTTCAAGAGCTCAGAAGCCTCCTTTCAAGAGCTCAGGAAAGCCTCCTTTCAAGAGCTCAGAAGCCTCCTTTCAAGAAGGCTCAGGCCTCCTTTCAAGAGGCTCAGAGCCTCCTTTCAAGAGCTCAGAAGCCTCCTTTCAAGAGGCTCAGAAGCCTCCTTTCAAGAGGCTCAGAGCCTCCTTTCAAGAGGCTCAGGAAGCCTCCTTTCAAGAGGCTCAGAAGCCTCCTTTCAAGGGCTCAGAGCCTCCTTTCAGAGGCTCAGGAAGCCTCCTTTCAAGGCTCAGAAGCCTCCTTTCAAGAGGCTCAGGCCTCCTTTCAGAGGCTCAGGAAGCCTCCTTTCAAGAGAGCTCAGAGCCTCCTTTCAAGAGAGCTCAGGAAGCCTCCTTTCAAGAGCTCAAAGCCTCCTTTCAAGAGCTCAGAGCCTCCTTTCAAGAAGCTCAGGAAGCCTCCTTTCAAGAGCTCCAGAAGCCTCCTTTCAAGAGGCTCAGGAAGCCTCCTTTCAAGAGGCTCAGGAAGCCTCCTTTCAGAAGGCTCAGAGCCTCCTTTCAAGAGGCTCAGAGCCTCCTTTCAAGAGAGCTCAGAAGCCTCCTTTCAAGAGGCTCAGAAGCCTCCTTTCAAGAGGCTCAGAGCCTCCTTTCAAGAGGCTCAGGAAGCCTCCTTTCAAGAGGCTCCAGAAGCCTCCTTTCAAGAGGCTCAGAGCCTCCTTTCAAGAGGCTCAGGCCTCCTTTCAAGAGGCTCAGAGCCTCCTTTCAAGAGGCTCAGGAAGCCTCCTTTCCAAGAGAGCTCAGAGCCTCCTTTCAAGAAGGCTCAGGCCTCCTTTCAAGAGGCTCAGAAGCCTCCTTTCAAGAGGCTCCAGGCCTCCTTTCAAGAGCTCAGAAGCCTCCTTTCAAGAGGCTCAGAGCCTCCTTTCAAGAGGCTCAGAGCCTCCTTTCAAGAGGCTCAGAAGCCTCCTTTCAAGAGGCTCAGAAGCCTCCTTTCAAGAAACTCAGAAGCCTCCTTTCAAGAGGCTCAGAGCCTCCTTTCAAGAGGCTCAAGCCTCCTTTCAAGAGCTCAAAGCCTCCTTTCAAGAGCTCAGAAGCCTCCTTTCAAGAGGCTCAGAGCCTCCTTTCAAGAGCTCAAACCTCCTTTCAAGAGCTCAGAAGCCTCCTTTCAAGAACTCAGAGCCTCCTTTCAAGAGGCTCAGAAGCCTCCTTTCCAGAGAGCTCAGAAGCCTCCTTTCAAGAGGCTCAGAAGCCTCCTTTCAAGAAGCTCAGAAGCCTCCTTTCAAGAGCTCAGAAGCCTCCTTTCAAGAGGCTCAGGAAGCCTCCTTTCAAGAGGCTCAGAAGCCTCCTTTCAAGAGGCTCAGAAGCCTCCTTTCAAGAGGCTCAGAAGCCTCCTTTCAAGAGGCTCAGAAGCCTCCTTTCAAGAGGCTCAGAAGCCTCCTTTCAAGAGAGCTCAGAGCCTCCTTTCAAGAGGCTCAGAGCCTCCTTTCAAGAGAGCTCAAGCCTCCTTTCAAGAGAGCTCAGAAGCCTCCTTTCAAGAGCTCAGAAGCCTCCTTTCAAGAGCTCAGAAGCCTCCTTTCAAGAGGCTCAGAAGCCTCCTTTCAAGAGGCTCAGGAAGCCTCCTTTCAAGAGGCTCAGAAGCCTCCTTTCAAGAGGCTCAGAAGCCTCCTTTCAAGAGGCTCAAGCCTCCTTTCAAGAGCTCAGAGCCTCCTTTCAAGAGGCTCAGAAGCCTCCTTTCAAGAAGGCTCAGGCCTCCTTTCAAGAGGCTCAGAAGCCTCCTTTCAAGAGGCTCAGGAAGCCTCCCTTTCAAAGAGGCTCAGAAGCCTCCTTTCAAGAGGCTCAGAAGCCTCCTTTCAAGAAGGCTCAGCCTCCTTTCAAGAGCTCAGAGCCTCCTTTCAAGAGGCTCAGAAGCCTCCTTTCAAAGAGGCTCAGAAGCCTCCTTTCAAGAGGCTCAGAGCCTCCTTTCAAGAGCTCAGAAGCCTCCTTTTCAAGAGAGCTCAGAAGCCTCCTTTCAAAAGGCTCAGAAGCCTCCTTTCAAGAGCTCAGAAGCCTCCTTTCAAGAGCTCAGAAGCCTCCTTTCAAGAGGCTCAGAAGCCTCCTTTCAAGAGCTCCAGAAGCCTCCTTTCAAGAGGCTCAAGCCTCCTTTCAAGAGGCTCAAGCCTCCTTTCAAGAGGCTCAAGCCTCCTTTCAAGAGCTCAGAAGCCTCCTTTCAAGAGCTCAGAAGCCTCCTTTCAAGAGGCTCAGGAAGCCTCCTTTCAAGAGGCTCAGGAAGCCTCCTTTCAAGAGGCTCAGAAGCCTCCTTTCAAGAGGCTCAGAAGCCTCCTTTCAAGAGGCTCAGAAGCCTCCTTTCAAGAGGCTCAGAAGCCTCCTTTCAAGAGCTCAGAGCCTCCTTTCAAGAGGCTCAGGAAGCCTCCTTTCAAGAGGCTCAGAAGCCTCCTTTCAAGAGGCTCAGAAGCCTCCTTTCAAGAGGCTCAGGCCTCCTTTCAAGAGGCTCAGAAGCCTCCTTTCCAAGAGGCTCAGAGCCTCCTTTCAAGAGGCTCAGAGCCTCCTTTCAAGAGCTCAGAGCCTCCTTTCAAGAGGCTCAGAAGCCTCCTTTCAAGAGGCTCAGAAGCCTCCTTTCAAGAGCTCAAGCCTCCTTTCAAGAGGCTCAAGCCTCCTTTCAAGAGCTCAGAAGCCTCCTTTCAAGAGCTCAAGCCTCCTTTCAGGCTCAGAAGCCTCCTTTCAAGAGGCTCAGAAGCCTCCTTTCAAGAGCTCAAGCCTCCTTTCAAGAGCTCAGAAGCCTCCTTTCAAGAGGCTCAAGCCTCCTTTCAAGAGGCTCAGCTCCAAGCCTCCTTTCAAGAGCTCAGGAAAGCCTCCTTTCAAGAGCTCAGAGCCTCCTTTCAAGAGGCTCAGAAGCCTCCTTTCAAGAGGCTCAAGCCTCCTTTCAAGAGGCTCAGAGCCTCCTTTCAAGAGGCTCAGAAGCCTCCTTTCAAGAGGCTCAGAAGCCTCCTTTCAAGAGGCTCAGAAGCCTCCTTTCAAGAGCTCAGAAGCCTCCTTTCAAGAGGCTCAGGAAGCCTCCTTTCAAGAGGCTCAGAGCCTCCTTTCAAGAGGCTCAGGAAGCCTCCTTTCAAGAGGCTCAGAAGCCTCCTTTCAAGAGGCTCAGAAGCCTCCTTTCAAGAGCTCAGAAGCCTCCTTTCAAGAGGCTCAGGAAGCCTCCTTTCAAGAGGCTCAGAAGCCTCCTTTCAAGAGCTCAGAAGTCTCCTTTCAAGAGGCTCAGAAGTCTCCTTTCAAGAGGCTCAGAAGCCTCCTTTCAAGAGGCTCAGAAGCCTCCTTTCAAGAGGCTCAGAAGCCTCCTTTCAAGAGGCTCAGAAGCCTCCTTTCAAGAGGCTCAGAAGCCTCCTTTCAAGAGGCTCAGAAGCCTCCTTTCAAGAGGCTCAGAAGCCTCCTTTCAAGAGGCTCAGAAGCCTCCTTTCAAGAGGCTCAGGAAGCCTCCTTTCAAGAGGCTCAGAAGCCTCCTTTCAAGAGGCTCAGAAGCCTCCTTTCAAGAGGCTCAGGCCTCCTTTCAAGAGGCTCAGAAGCCTCCTTTCAAGAGGCTCAGAAGCCTCCTTTCAAGAGGCTCAGAAGCCTCCTTTCAAGAGGCTCAGAAGCCTCCTTTCAAGAGGCTCAGAAGCCTCCTTTCAAGAGGCTCAGAAGCCTCCTTTCAAGAGGGCTCAGGAAGCCTCCTTTCAAGAGGCTCAGAAGCCTCCTTTCAAGAGGCTCAAGAGCCTCCTTTCCAAGAGGCTCAGGAAGCCTCCTTTCAAGAAGAGCTCAGGAAGCCTCCTTTCAAGAGGCTCAGAAGCCTCCTTTCAAGAGGCTCAGAAGCCTCCTTTCAAGAGGCTCAGAAGCCTCCTTTCAAGAGGCTCGGAAGCCTCCTTTCCAGAGGCTCGGAAGCCTCCTTTCAAGAGGCCCGGAAGCCCCCTTCCAAAAGGCTCAGGAAGCCCCCCTTCCAGAGGCTCAGGCAGCCTCCTTTCAAGAGGCCCAGGAAGCCTCCTTTCAAGAGGCTCAGAAGCCTCCTTTCAAGAGCTCAGAGCCTCCTTTCAAGAGGCTCAGAAGCCTCCTTTCAAGAGGCTCAGGCCTCCTTTCAAGAGGCTCAGAGCCTCCTTTCAAGAGCTCAAGCCTCCTTTCAAGCCCCAAGCTCCTTTCAGAGCCTCCTTTCAAGAAGCCCAAGCCTCCTTTCCAAGAGGCTCAGAAGCCTCCTTCAAGAGGCTCAGAGCCTCCTTTCAAGAGCTCAGAAGCCTCCTTTCAAGAGAGCTCAGGAAGCCTCCTTTCAAGAAGAGCTCAGAAGCCTCCTTTCAAGAAACTCAGGAAGCCTCCTTCAAGAGGCTCAGAAGCCTCCTTTCAAGAGGCTCAGAAGCCTCCTTTCAAGAGGCTCAGAAGCCTCCCTTTCCAAGAGGCTCAAGCCTCCTTTCAAGAGGCTCGGAAGCCTCCTTTCAAGAGGCTCAAGAAGCCTCCTTTCAAGAGGCTCAGAGCCCTCCTTTCAAGAGGCTCAGAAGCCTCCTTTCAAGAGGCTCAGAAGCCTCCTTTCAAGAGGCTCTGGAAGCCTCCTTTCAAGAGGCTCAGAAGCCTCCTTTCAAGAGGCTCAGAGCTCCTTTCAAGAGGCCTCCTTTCAAGGCTCAGAAGCCTCCTTTCAAGAGCTCAGGAAGCCTCCTTTCAAGAGGCTCAGAGCCTCCTTTCAAGAGGCTCAGAAGCCTCCTTTCAAGAGGCTCAGAGCCTCCTTTCAAGAGGCTCAGAAGCCTCCTTTCAAGAGGCTCAGAGCCTCCTTTCAAGAGGCTCAGAAGCCTCCTTTCAAGAGCTCAGAAGCCTCCTTTCAAGAGGCTCAGAAGCCTCCTTTCAAGAGGCTCAGAAGCCTCCTTTCAAGAGGCTCAGAAGCCTCCTTTCAAGAGGCTCAGAAGCCTCCTTTCAAGAGGCTCAGAAGCCTCCTTTCAAGAGGCTCAGAAGCCTCCTTTCAAGAGGCTCAGAAGCCTCCTTTCAAGAGGCTCAGAAGCCTCCTTTCAAGAGGCTCAGAAGCCTCCTTTCAAGAGGCTCAGAAGCCTCCTTTCAAGAGGCTCAGAAGCCTCCTTTCAAGAGGCTCAAGCCTCCTTTCAAGAGGCTCAGAGCCTCCTTTCAAGAGGCTCAGAAGCCTCCTTTCAAGAGGCTCAGAAGCCTCCTTTCAAGAGGCTCAAGCCTCCTTTCAAGAGGCTCAGGAAGCCTCCCTTTCAAGAGGCTCAGAAGCCTCCTTTCAAGAGGCTCAGAAGCCTCCTTTCAAGAGGCTCAGAAGCCTCCTTTCAAGAGGCTCGAAGCCTCCTTTCAAGAGGCTCAAGCCTCCTTTCAAGAGGCTCAGAAGCCTCCTTTCAAGAGGCTCAGAAGCCTCCTTTCAAGAGCTCAGGAAGCCTCCTTTCAAGAGGCTCAGAAGCCTCCTTTCAAGAGGCTCAGAGCCTCCTTTCAAGAGGCTCAGAAGCCTCCTTTCAAGAGGCTCAGAAGCCTCCTTCAAGAGGCAAGCCTCCTTTCAAGAGCTCAAGCCTCCTTTCAAGAGCTCAGAAGCCTCCTTTCAAGAGGCTCAGAAGCCTCCTTTCAAGAGGCTCAGGAAGCCTCCTTTCAAGAGGCTCAGAAGCCTCCTTTCAAGAGCTCAGAAGCCTCCTTTCAAGGCTCAGAGCCTCCTTTCAAGAGGCTCAGAAGCCTCCTTTCAAGAGGCTCAAGCCTCCCTTTCAAGAGGCTCAGAAGCCTCCTTTCAAGAGGCTCAGAAGCCTCCTTTCAAGAGGCTCAAGCCTCCTTTCAAGAGGCTCAGAAGCCTCCTTTCAAGAGGGCTCAGAAGCCTCCTTTCAAGAGGCTCAGGAAGCCTCCTTTCAAGAGGCTCAGAAGCCTCCTTTCAAGAGGCTCAGGAAGCCTCCTTTCAGAGAGCTCAGAAGCCTCCTTTCAAGAGGCTCAGAAGCCTCCTTTCAAGAGAGCTCAAGCCTCCTCAAGAGGCTCAGGCCTCCTTTCAAGAGGCTCAGAAGCCTCCTTTCAAGAGGCTCAGAAGCCTCCCTTTCAAGAGGCTCAGGAAGCCTCCTTTCAAGAGGCCTGGAAGCCTCCTTTCAAGAAGGCTCAGAAGCCTCCTTTCAAGAGGCTCAGGCCTCCTTTCAAGAGGCTCAGAAGCCTCCTTTCAAGAGGCTCAGAAGCCTCCTTTCAAGAGCTCAGAAGCCTCCTTTCCAAGAGGCTCAGAAGCCTCCTTTCAAGAGGCTCAGAAGCCTCCTTTCAAGAGGCTCGAAAGCCTCCTTTCAAGAGGCTCAGAAGCCTCCTTTCAAGAGGCTCAGAGCCTCCTTTCAAGAGGCTCAGAAGCCTCCTTTCAAGAGGCTCAGAGCCTCCTTTCAAGAGACTCAGGAAGCCTCCTTTCAAGAGGCTCAGAGCCTCCTTTCAAGAGGCTCAGAGTCTCCTTTCAAGAGGCTCAGAAGTCTCCTTTCAAGAGGCTCAGAGCCTCCTTTCAAGAGGCTCAAGCCTCCTTTCAAGAGGCTAGGAAGCCTCCTTTCAAGAGGCTCAGGAAGCCTCCTTTCCAAGAGGCTCAAGCCTCCTTTCAAGAGGCTCAGAGCCTCCTTTCAAGAGGCTCAGAAGCCTCCTTTCAAGAGGCTCGAAAGCCTCCTTTCAAGAGGCTCAGAGCCTCCCTTTCAAGAGGCTCAGGAAGCCTCCTTTCAAGAGGCTCAGAGCCTCCTTTCAGAGACTCAGAGCCTCCTTTCAAGAGGCTCAGAAGCCTCCTTTCAAGAGGCTCAGAAGTCTCCTTTCAAGAGGCTCAGAGCCTCCTTTCAAGAGGCTCAGAGCCTCCTTTCAAGAGGCTCAGAAGCCTCCTTTCAAGAGGCTCAGGAAGCCTCCTTTCAAGAGGCTCAGAAGCCTCCTTTCAAGAGGCTCAGGAAGCCTCCTTTCAAGAGGCTCAGAAGCCTCCTTTCAAGAGCTCAGGAAGCCTCCTTTCAAGAGGCTCAGAAGCCTCCTTTCAAGAGGCTCAAGCCTCCTTTCAAGAGGCTCAGAGCCTCCTTTCAAGAGGCTCAGAAGCCTCCTTTCAAGAGGCTCAGAAGCCTCCTTTCAGAGCTCAGAAGCCTCCTTTCAAGAGGCTCGGAAGCCTCCTTTCAAGAGGCTCAAGCCTCCTTTCTAGAGGCTCAGAAGCCTCCTTTCAAGAGGCTCAGAAGCCTCCTTTCAAGAGGCTCAGAAGCCTCCCTTTCAAGAGCTCCGGAAGCCTCCTTTCAAGAGGCCCGGAAGCCTCCTTTCAAGAGGCTCGGAAGCCTCCTTTCAAGAGGCTCGGAAGCCTCCTTTCAAGAGGCTCGGGGCTCTTTACTGAAGAGAAGCTGAGAAAGGATTTTGGGGGAGCCAAGCGACGGAACAAGGAGGCCAAATTCGTCACATTGCTGAAGAGAGTTGTGGCCGAGAGAGTGAAAGAGACGACGGCTAAGAAGAGAAATGCTCTTCTAATTGCCGAGGAAGACAGGACAGGACAGGAGGTGAGGCGACTATCGAAGAATGACGGTACGAGCTGCGCCGATGTCCTGAAGGTTATGAGATAAAAAGCTCTCTGATCTAGGCTAGGATGTCAACCTTCCGTTGAATGCAAAAGGGCGAGATGATCCTTACACTGAAACGGGATGCTGCGCGGACGAGATCGGCGTTCAAAAAGTTGGCTATGCAGGGTGATATTTACGATCGGTCCAGGAGAAAGTCTTATACCCAGTGGAGGTACTTCAGTGCCGAAGCCTGGACGAAATAACCGAAGCCGGAGACCTGGTGGCTGCACTGAGAGATCAGTGTGACGTTAAATTCTAGGATATCATGATTCGGTTAAGAAAGGAATAAGTGGATGCATAGGTTGCCTCATTCCAGGTACCTCTGCCGAATGCCAAGAAGGTCAAGGTTAAGGTTATTAAGAGTTATTGGAGTAACCTATGCCGGATGAGTGAAGCAGAGGGTCACCAAGATCGGACCTGCCACGCTGCATTTGAATGTCGCGAATTTAGATCAAAAACATTGGCATTTTCCCCTTCAAAACATACCCAACTACGCCGTTGCTAATTGTGGAGCTCGTTCAGCTTGCGAGTGTTGTGGTGGACGCAGAACGAATTACATTCAAAGAGCACCATTAATTAAGTATCATAAAATTGAAAATTGCAAACACATTTAGAATCGGGCGTCTGCGTGGTGTGCGGTGCGCTACTCGCGGAATCAGACGAGTAGAATTGTTGAGTTCATAGCTGAGCACAAGTGTGGTTTGCCTTAGCAAAATGTTTGGTTTATGTATTTTCATTCATGATTTGCTGCTTCCATCATCTAAAATTACCCAACACATTTATGCGGAGTTTGGTTGAAATTCTAAATCGATTAGTGGATCTTAAACGACTGATGCATGAGACTATAAACGAATGACATCAGATTTTATGCAATGGACTGCTAGTTGGAATATTTTCCCTCATAAACATATCAATAGTCAATAAAGAATCGTTTTTCTCATGCTCTTGTCGGCATTCTAATGTCGGCTTTCTTATTTGTAATTCGTTTACTTTGTATTTATTACACGTTCGCCAAGTAGGCAACCCATATTTTCTTATGTTAACTGATTACAAACAAAGAAGCTCCAGCCTCGGACCACCCAGTTGCAAAACTGTTCAACCATTTGTTTGAAGCACTCGAGAGCAGAGAAAAAACCTTTGAAACCCTTGTTACAAGACAACTATCCGACCGACAATAACGGCTGCACGATTATTGAACAGTGAGCTACAAATAGTGCAAACAGTGACAGTAGCGGCAGCCATAGTGTTGGCAACGACGACGATGACGACCACGGCCGATGGCTATCTTCCGTACCATTAAATCTATTCCAGTCCAAACTATACTGCCTGTTGTCGTCGTTTGGTTGGCACCCATCTGAACGTCGAAGAAAGGAAAAATCTTACACCCCACCCCCTCCCAAGCCTCATCTTGGTCCGACTACGCATGGAACAGTGGAAGGAAAATTCCACACCACACGCTGCTGATGGGGTTGCTCCACTACCGAGGGGACACCAGTATAGATTCGCATGGCAAACTGATGGGGGCTAAGCCCATCATTCCCGCTAAAGGGCAACAACAACGGCGTGGCTTTTGGTTTGGGCACGGTCTAATCGGTTCCGTTGTTGACGTTGTTTAGGGGGGCTGCCGCCGACGGCGACCATTCCACAACGCCGCCCGCCACCGGTAGAGAGTGATTGGACACTCCCTTTAATGGTACCCACCTATCCTATTCCATGGCGCATATGAAGAGGGCATCGGATCATCGTGTACCATTCGTTTTTGTGGGAATGTTTTGCAATCGTTTGCATTTCATCAACCTTTGGTGGGTTTATGGCTGAATATATCCAGGTTTTTTTTTACAAAGTTGGAATTATTAATTTCTTGGTTAACCTGAACCTGAACGTGTAACCGTGTAAAAAAACTTGGGTGTAATTTTTCGTGTTTTTTAACAATAAGGTATGCAATAACATTTAAAATGTAAGATAAGAAAACTGTTCCATTTTTCATGTCACGTAAAAAATTTATTTCATTTATAAACACACCAGTGGCGTAGCCACGGGGGTGGTTTTGGGCATAAAACCCCCCCCAAAGACAAAATTTTTAGAGGAAAATTTTTTTTTCGAAAAAAAAATGTTCAGAAAACCCCCCCCAGACCAATTTTATGGCTACGCCACTGAAACACACACTAACCAAAGGTGGCATGCAAACGATTCGTATGAAATTATGGTTGGCAACAAGAGAGAATTCTTGGCGCAGTAGTTGAATTATTATATATTTCATTTTCATTTTCGCTTTTACTTAGTTAGTAGGAAAAACTAGGCACGAAACGATCGCTTGTAGTAGATAACATTGTGATATATGAACGGCTCAGCTAACATCGATGTGCACACCTAGAACCAGAAATGGTCGAGTTTAGTCGCAATATACAGTTGATGGCAACAATTTTATTTCAAATTGATGAAGTAGTGAATTCTTTACTTTTTAGAGTTCTGTCGAAATTTTCCAAACCCTGCGTTCTTATGAATCTACATAAATATAATTCTCTTTAAATCAATCTTGCTTTCTATCGGTTTTCATGAAGTCTTTTAGCCTTACAGCACAAAATATTCATTTCATATAAGGCTATCTGACGTTTAATCATCTTTCTCTTGCACGCGCACGTGAAGGATAGGATTTGTTTTCATACGGAAACGCTTCGGAAGCGTTTCCGTATGAAAACAAACCCTATCCCGTCTGTGCGCGTGCAAGAGAAAGATGATAAACGTCAGATAGCCTTATTCATTTTTGATTTACCTTTTTCAAGTATTTTAGTCACTATTTCCCACCTCACATGTTCTCTTTTACATTCAGACCGCCCATCACTCGTCCTCATAAAGAACATCTATTAAATCTTTTCCAATCCATCTTTAGTTTGTTAGTGTAGCCAACGCACAGTGTTTTCTAACCCAGGAATTTTCCAATGAATTATTGGCAGTGGCTGATTTTCTACCCGCCGCTACCACATCCAGGCGCTATCGTATATGCCCAAATAGCCGGCAAGAGTTAATCGCCAGAAGTTTGTATGGCGAAAGACATCTAACGCAGGTTTTCTCAACAGTAGGAACTTTTCATGAAAAACTATTTGATACCGGTTATGTAGGATGGTGTCCGCTACCACGCCTACCAAATATTTTTTCGATAAAGGTGCTTAATTTCGAAATATTTAACATTAGATGCCTTTCGCCATACTGATTTCCAAAAGTTAACTCCTAGTGTGCCGCTGTAAGCACGCTCAAAGCAGGCGATTCATTGTTAATATACATCATTGGTGTCTTCGAGAAAGTTGTAGGAAAACTGTAGCCAAATATACTATATTAACAATATGATTCACTCTCACGAAATTTTGGCGACACCGTATGTGCCGCCATCCGTGTCCAAAAGGATCGATACACGCTGAAACGAAACTACCCAAAATATGAGGATCGGTAAACACACACACTTCAAGATGTCATCACAACAAAAAATAGGGATGTCTTATGTTTTTTTTGGGCACATAATCGATTAAAGCAGGCCTATGCTAAGAGCCAGAGCATAAAATATTCATCTTCATTAAGCAATTTCAGTCCGAATTTGGACAAACATCGCATGACTATTCAAAACATAGAATGACATAGTCAGACGACTACTCCACCAATTCATTCATTCGGCTGTCAGTGAATGTGCTTACAATGTGCAGGATAAAACATTATTAGCATTGTTTATAATGATGTTTACCGTTGAAAGTGCCTCGTGGATGAGAATCGGATTCAGTTCTATGTGATAAACTACTTTACTCATTTAAAACTTGTTCAGATTTCAGATAATTTATCAATTTGTAGAACGTACATAAATATTTAATGACTAATATTCAATCGAATATTGACAGTCCAGAGCTGACTATGAATGTGTCTGGAAGTGAGCTGACAAGTGAAGAGAGATAGACGTCACCAAAAATTTTCGATTATTTTACACTCTGCTAAGAGCTCATGTTTAGCGTAGCCAACACCAACACCAACGCCGAGCAACGTACGTCAAATCTAAAAAAGCTTAACATCATAAAACATCAAAATTCAGCTTTCTTCAATATGCAACTTTAATCGGGAATATTCATTAAATATGACTAATGAGTTTAATTGATTCAAAATTTATCTACATGATCAATTTTGATTTTACTTACATAGAGAACAACAATTTGTCTTTTATTTCACCGTGAAAAGCTTGAGCAGAATTTAAAAATAAATCCTGCTCCTTTATTGTTGTGCATATTTTTAATTATCAAGCTACAATCATTGGTGTTGTTGACGATTGTTGACATCTCATGCAACTGACAGCGGTCTATCTGCACACTGTGCCCGGGACATGGTGGCTATTTTTAGGCTAAGGGAGTTAGATAGGGATGTCTATAGCCTGGATTAAAGTTAATCGAATACCAACGGAAAACCAAATGTTGTAGTAAAATTTAGTAGACATTTTTTTACTAATATGTATAACAAATTAGATCATATCGATACACGGTGAAACATTTGGAAAGCTAAGAGGTTGCTGTTGAATATTTAATACTTAACATTCTGCATTCACATCTCGTTTTATACTCGCTCTCTGTTCTCACACTTTTTTGCCGGTTTTCATCTTACATTGGCCCAATTCTGCAGCTCGTTTGGCTGCCACATATTTTTAAATTTTTGTTGTTTTAATTTTAAAAATATTTAGAGGCATCAAATAATACGGTTCTTTGGGAAATTTGACAATAAAAAAGTCAAAGAATCGACTGAGAGAAAAAAACAAGGTTATACTCAAGGACGAAAATCTTCGTTTTACTATCAGTTGCATAGACGTTTTGATCAGACGCTCGACAATGCAGGCACGAATATCTCGCAGCATGCTGTCAAACTTCCATACCAAATTATCCACCCGATCCTTAACAGTCGATTGAAATCGAACGTAAAAAATGAATATCTACCGGGGTTGAAATGAATATTTGGAATTGCGGTTGATTTGCACCGATGAATGATTATTATTTTACTTTATATACTAAACTGATTTAAATCTTTTAAGAATCTGACTTCAAAATGTTAAATCCATGCACTACAGTATGAAATGATATTCATATTTTGAGCTTTCAAATTGAATATCAATATACTAAACTGAAGATTGATTTTGACACCGCACAAAACAACGCTGACACCGGGATTCGACGCTTCCTGCTGTTCGTGTACATACCGTCTTATTCATACGCACATTTAAATTTGTGAAATACTGGCGACTAGATTGTGTGTTGGATGTCAACAAAGATGGCTTGAAGCAACAAGATACCCGACTTCTATGATTTTACGGAGACACGATAAGCGCCGCAAGTGAACAAAAACCGAACTAGTACACTGTTAATTTTAATCGATCATCTTTTGTAGAAATGCCAAGCCATTGCACCGTGCAAACAACTCATACAAGGCGATGGCCAAACACAGTTTCTTTAACGCTGAGCTGGAAAGCTGTTTACCCATCTTATTTTTATTTAATTTTAAATTTCGCCAACTCTGCTTCTACAAATCACAGAAATAAATCTCAATGGTTTTTAAAAACAATGATAACAAAGTCCAGCTATTAAATCCATTTTAGCTTAATGCATTTCGCAGCTCCATCGCTTTTCCCGGCATATCAAGCAGTAATGTAAGTAATGTTTCATCGATCGAAAAGCAACTCCAATGGATTTAGACCAAGAGTACGAATAAAACGAATTGATGTTACTAGAGAAGTTGAATTGAGAAATGTCGACATGGATCAGCAAATACACCTAACGAAAATCCAAGGAAAAATCGCGACAAGAATTTGGTCCACGATCATGATTACGCATTTGATGTGGAACGAGTTATCATTCCTATTGAGCGACTTGTTATCGTGAAGCAGGAGAACAGAGTTTTGAAGAAAAAAGTAAGAAGCTACCAAAAAATATGTGTAAACAGAAGTCACGAATCAATCTCAAATACAGATGGTGTGCGTTTGTATTCTTTTTCTTTTTTCTTATTTACACACTCGATACACAGTAAACCAAAACCTTCAAGAATAGAATTAATGGTTGAGTTTTTGTGCAACAGATGGAAGCACTTTCATTGATTTCAGTGTCTCCGGTTAGATGTATGAAAAGCTTCGAACTCGGTTATTTTGTTGCTTCTTGCCATCTTTGATGTCAACTATTTGAGTGTAATTAAAATTACTTTTTCTGTCCCTGGTTATACTTTTGGGAAGTATAAATTTGAAAAAGACAATTTTATATTATAACGTACAGGAGCTCATGTATTTTTACTATTTACATATATAGATTTTGCGAGCATTTGGTTCAGATTACGAGCTTGTGACATGTCTTTTCTTGCTGACATTTCACGTGTCGAAAACATAATTTTCTAACTACTGACAAAGGTAGTGTTATCATGATAGTCGAATGACATTTTGTCTGCACGGCTTTTCATCCAAACTCATCTTATGACAAGTGAAATCCGAGGAGTTTTTTGATTTTTTTCATTTTAATATATATTTTTTACTAGTTGGCCCGGCAGACGTTGTCCTGCACAGTAGGCGAGAATGTGCGTTCCGAACTGCCCATGCAAAGTTTGCATAGGAATCACAATTTTAGTTATTCACGGTTTGCTCAACTTTACTCGTAATTTTCACATTAGGAAATATCATATAAACCCGTCGGAAACTATAACGAATGTTTCTGCTGAAGAAATGAAAAAAATCCAACCAGCCGAGTTATGCGGATACGAACACAGACCATTTCATTTTTATATATAAGATTATGTCTGCCCCCCCCCCCCCTTACCCTTCGGAGACCAGTAGGACAAATTGTTAATTAAATATTTGTAACGGCCTAATTTGTTCACCACGTCAAAATCTAAAGCTATAACATCCTTTTGTTGTGGTATGCCATATTGTGGACCTGATCTCATTATCAATATGGCTATCTTATCTGCAAAAAAAATCTGCACTTTATTATGCCATACAAAAGTTGAACAAAAGGGGGGGAGTGGAGGCAACACTTTATCAAAATTCAAATGACCATAACTCTGTGAAATATCAATAGATTTCTTTGGTTCTGCCAGGGTTCGAAAAGAAAACTCATCTTGTTTTGGAAAATTTATGTTCAAAGCACTGAATACCGGCACGGATGTTATCGATCATTTAGTAATCTGCGTTCGATCACTTATTAGTTTGTCAATAACTTACTCCAGAGGCTAAATTTCAAAATGTGTTATATGGTGGACTTATAGTGCGAAGGTTTTTCTACAACTAACAAGTCGATGCTTGAATTTAACTTATAACGGAGCTATAGCGCTAGTAGCAGTAACTTACTAAATGATAAAAAAATTCAATTCAAAATTTCAATCATTTAGTATAAGTTACTGCTACTAGAGCTGTAGCTCCGGTATTATTGAAATTAATTGAACGAACTGTTAGGCAGAGTTGTAGATAAACCTTTGCTCTAGAAATCCACCATACAACATATATTGAAATTTAGCCTCTGGAATGAGTTATTGACAAACTACTAAATGATCAAGCGATCGATAACATCCTTGGATACCGGAGAAGGTCAAGATATTTAGTCACATTCTTGTTGGATTCACTGCTAGTTGATGATTGGGAAGCCGCTAGGCCTGTGACAAATTAATCGCGAAAAATCTTGCAAATCCGTTAAATCACTGCAGAGGATGCAAAGAAAAGCTCGACTAATTTTTATTAATTTTGCCTTCGGTGAAAGCCATCAAACCCATCCATAGATATAAAACTGAAATTCTAACTCAAAAGGAAATTTAAGCATTTAAATGATAGGCACTAGAAATATTAGTTCTGCAATCAATATTACGATAACATATATTGATTACATTATTAAAATGAAACAAATTTAGCAAAAAATATTTGGCAGGTGAAGTTGCGAATACCTTCCTGCTTAACTAACATCAACAAATGTATCCAACAAGGAAAAAAAAACTAACATCAAATACATTTTTCGAGAAAAGTAAGAACTGTTTAGAACACCCGCATGTGATGCAAATTTCTGGTGGTTTACTAAAAACTAAACATTGATTTCCACGCATATATGTTAGCACCTGGATGCTGGCAACTATGGATAAAAAAATCTTGCGAAAAACTAGCTAATGCTTGCACTTACTTTTGACTCAAAAGAAATTGAATCAATATTTTCTAACGCGCCGCAAGCATTTTCCTGTATGCGGAACAGCTTCTATTGGAGCACTCGGATCACAATTTATTTTCTGTATTATCGAAAGTGTGAAAGAAAGAAAAACGATCTGTTGATGATCGATTTATTCAGAAAAGTATGGACATCCCTGCACTGTCGTATGAAAACTTTTCAACAGTATGACTGTCACTGTAAATAAATCGACTGCTTTGAGCGTGCTTACAGCGGCACCCTAGGAGTTAACTTTCTGAAATCAGTATGGCGAAAGGCATCTAAGGTTCGATTTCTCAAAATTAAGCACTTTAATCGAAAAAATATTTGGTAGGCGTAGTAGCGGACACCATCCCTCATAACCGAGACCAAATAGTTTTTCATGAAAAGTTCCTAATTTTGAGAAAACCAGCGTTAGATGTCTTTCGCAATACAAATTTCTGGCGGTTAACTCTTGCTGGCTATTTTGTACATATACTATAGCGCCTGGATGTGGCTGCGGCGAGTAGAAAATCAGCCACTACCAATAATTCATTGGCAGGAGGATTAGCTAGAATAAACAAGAAGAAAACACGTTCAGATTCCTCTTTGCTCGCTAGATGATGTTGTTATCACTGGCAAATGGTTCGCCATTTCGTTGTATGGAAAAGCTCGAAGTGAACCATATTGTTAATATAATATATTTGCTGTAGCTCTATCTGCTATAGATGTCCATATCTTTTTGTTCTTCATCTTCTTCAATGGCTCTACATTCCAATGAATCGACTGCTTTGAGCGTGCTTACAGCGGCACACTAGGAGTTAACTTTCTGAAATCAGTATGGCGAAAGGCATCTAAGGTTCGATTTCTCCAAATTAAGCACTTTAATCGAAAAAATATTTGGTAGGCGTAGTAGCGGACACCATCCCTCATAACCGGTACCAAATAGTTTTTCATGAAAAGTTTCTAATTTTGAGAAAAGCCGCGTTAGATGTCTTTCGCCATACAAATTTCTGGCGGTTAACTCTTGCTGGCTATTTTCGCATATACGATAGCGCCTGGAAGTGGAAGCGGCGAGTAGCAAATCAGCCACTGCCAATAATTCATTGGAACTTGGCCTGCTTTTCTAATGAATTATTGGCAGTGGCTGATTTTCTACCCGCCGCTGTCACATCCAGACGCTATAGTATATGCGTAAAATAGCCAGCAAGAGTTAACCGCCAGAAATTTGTATGGCGAAAGTCATCTAACGCGGGTTTTCTCAAAATAAGAAACTTTTCATGAAAAACTATTTGGTATCGATTATGTAGGAAGGTGTCCGCTACCATGCCTACCAAATATTTTTTTGATGAAAGTGCTTAATTTTGAGAAATCGAACCTTAGATGCCTTTCCCCATACTGATTTAAGAAAGTTAACTCCTAGTGTGCCGCTGTAAGCACGCTCAAAGCAGGCGATTCATTCTAAGCATTCTATTAGCATTTCCTCAGTTATTAATGAATCGCCTGCTTTGAGCGTGCTTACAGCGGCACACTAGGAGTTAACTTTCTGAAATCAGTATGGCGAAAGGCATCTAAGGTTCGATTTCTCAAAATTAAGCACCTTCATCGAAAAAATATTTGGTAGGCGTAGTAGCGGACACCTTTCTACATAACCGGTACCAAATAGTTTTTCATGAAAAGTTCCTAATTTTGAGAAAACCTGCATTAGATGTCTTTCGCCATACAAATTTCTGGCGGATAACTCCTGCTGGCTATTTTACGCATATACTATAGCGCCTGAATGTGGTAGCGGCGAGTAGAAAATCAGCCACTGCCAATAATTCATTGAAAGCTTTACTATGCCCGCCATTGCATGAGTATGTATCTTGTGTGGCAAGTACAGAGGATACACTATGCCCAGGGAGTCGAGAATGTTTCCAACCCGAAAACATCCTTTGCTCGCAAGGCTAATGAAGTTCAACATCTTAATTTCGGGTGAATTACATTTCGAAGGTCGACTGTATTGCAAACCTTTTTGGTTCTTCAAAACGTTTTGGAGCTCAGATCATTTGACCTATCAAATGATCCAACTTACGAATGTTGTTAGATATGATATCCTAGTAGGTCCGTAGAGATTATGTGATTTCAATCATCACTTATCCTAGCCATTGCAAAAAGGTTGGTTAAAATATCCTGGTTGTCGTATTCTTTGATGTAATCATTCAGGTCCGTAGACTCCGCTTCTATGTTCCAACAAAAAAAAACAGTCCGCAGCCACATTCGAATAGACATTTCTCGACACAAACACCTCCTTAGCTATTGTGCATCTAGTAGATACCTCAATCTTATTTCAAGGCCTTTTTGGAGAACCTTGGACATCTTATGTTCATGGAAATAAGGATTATATGCTTTTTGAACTTTATTGGGTACATACTGACAAAGAGGACATGGCAAAAGTCATGGTTGATCTGGTAGATACTTTGAACTGAACTCGAGTACGTTTTGTATATAGTACCATGAACACCTCGTAGTCAAGAAAATGTGGTTTACAATATGCGCATAAGCCTAAAGAACCGGATTGGATATATGCCGAAGATAAGAACATTGCAAAAGCCTTGGTTGATCTGGTAGATAACTTGGGTTGAACTTGCGAACGTTTTGGAGTACCTTGAACAACTCGTTTTGACGAAAACTTTGTTTGCTTGGTGCACATATTCTTATGAAATCAGGCTGTGCACATATCGATGTTTTCGACATTGCAGAAGGCTTGATTGATCATTGAGTGGGTTGAACTTGAGAACGTTTCGGAGTACCTTGAACATCTCATATTCTAGAAATTTGGGTTTGCTTGGTGCGCATATGCTCATGGAATCAGTTTGGGTTCATATCGATGCTGAGGACTTCGCAAAAAGCCTTGGTTGATCTGGTAGATACTTTGGGCTGAACTCGAGAACGTTTTGGAGTCCGAACATCTTAGTTGGAGAAGATTGCATAAGCTTTGGTTGATCTGGTAGATACTAGATGATGTAAATTTGAACTAATTATCGATTTTCTTTTTCCACTTCTCCCAGTGTACCTTATAAAGTTAAAACCGCCAGATGAAACTCCAAAACAACAAAATCCTAGCTGAAACTCTCAGGCTGGAATCAGTCAAAGATTCCGACCAACACAACGTCAGATACAGCATCTCGTGTAACGATTGTGTACAAGTTTCTAAAAGTATTGCCTGATATGACCATCAAACAGCTTCAAAAGCGTATCAGTGGTCATCTGAGACACCAATGTCATAAAATTATTGGGAGGCATAGAGGTATGAAATTATCCAATTCGGGAAATGAAAACATCACAACACTTGGAACATCTATTCAATTGATTTAAAAAATTTTATATGTCCTGCTTACATGTAAAACATTTTATTCTCTGGCTATTTCTGGAGATCAATTGATTATCCACTTCATCCACATTTAATTTATTCGTCATGTCCTTGTAGAAGTGCAGTAGAAATATGGTATTCCGTCGCTGTGGTCCCATGCTGGGTCTATAGATTTTCAACCTTCGGAGTCTAGAAAACGATCGCTCGGCAGTAGCAGATTCCGGAATGGTTATAAATACCTTTACATATTTGTCAAATTTTTGCAGTAGATCGGAATACTTGCGAAAAGAAATTCAGAGTTTCCTCGCAAAATTCATCGAAACTTTCTCAAAAAAATCTTTGGTCCTCAAAAAAATTATGGTCTTCCGGAAATTTAGGGGGTTTGGTGTCAGGCCCTGCAAGCCAGCCTTTAAAAACATAAGCAACGAACAATCAACAAGAGAGTACGGACCGGAACCATCGGCGAAGACCACTGCGACGAGAAGGGACTAGCGATTGGAAACTCGGTTAGTGGAACTGCAAATCTCTCAACTTCATCGGGAGCACACGCATACTCGCCGATGTGCTCAAGGACCGTGGATTCGGCATCGTAGCGCTGCAGGAGGTTTGTTGGAAGGGATCAATGGTGCGAACGTTTAGAGGTAAACATACCATCTACCAGAGCTGCGGCAACACACACGAGCTGGGAACAGCTTTCATAGTGATGGGCGATATGCAAAGGCGCGTGATCGGGTGGTGGCCGATCAATGAAAGAATGTGCAGGTTGAGGATCAAAGGCCGGTTCTTCAACTTCAACATAATCAACGTCCATAGCCCACACTCCGGAAGCACTGATGATGATAAGGACGCATTCTACGCGCAGCTGGAACGTGAGTACGACAGCTGCCCAAGCCACGACGTCAAAATCATCATAGGAGATTTGAACGCTCAGGTTGGCCAAGAGGAGGAGTTTAGACCGATTATTGGGAAGTTCAGCGCTTACCGGCTGATGAACGAAAACGGCCTACGACTAATTGATTTTGCTGCCTCCAATAATATGGCCATTCGCAGCACCTCCTTCCAACACAGCCTCCCGTATCGGTACACCTGGAGATCACCACTGCAGACAGAATCACAAATCAACCACGTTCTGATTGATGGACGGCACTTCTCCGACATTATCGACGTCAGGACATATCGTGGCGCTAACATCGACTCTGACCGCTATCTGGTGATGGTGAAACTGCGCCCAAAACTATCCGTCATCAACAATGTTCGGTACCAACGGCCGCCGCGGTACGACCGAACCAACCTGATGCCGCCACTGCATACGCGCAGTATGGAAGAGGGTGAGCTCGATGGGGCCCCTCTTGAGGACTGCGGGAATACAGTTAAAGCAGCCATTAACGACGCAGCGTCGCAGAACAATGTCGGGTGTATGGGACGAAGTCAACGGAACGATTGGTTCGACGAAGAGTGCAGACAGATTCTGGAGGAGAAGGACGCAGCGCGGGCGGTCGCGCTGCAGCAAGGTACCTGGCAGAACGTGGAACGTTATAGGCGGAAGCGGAAACAGCAGACCCGCTTTTTCCAGGAGAAGAAACGCCGCCTGGAAGAAGCGAAGTGCGAGGAGATGGAACAGCTGTGCCGTTTTCAAGGAACACGAAAGTTCTACCAGAAGCTCAACGCATCCCGCAAAGGCTTCGTGCCGCGAGCCGAAATGTGCTGGGATAAGGATGGGAGCATCTTGACGGACGAACGTGTGGTGATCGAAAGGTGAAAGTAGCACTACGAGGAACATTTCAAACATCAGTTTAACGGAAGATGGAAGCCAACCAGCCCCCACCTTGAGGGAAGTTAAGGATGCCATCCAACAGCTTGACAACGAATGACAACGAAGACATTAAAATTTGATCAATTTCATCTGTGGATTGATTGGAAATGGTAATTTGGAAGCATATCCTGAAAATCAGGTAACGCCTCAACGTCAATAAAATGCAGCGCAGGGACAGACATTCTAATTGCCAGATTTAGTTAATTTTCTTTTTTTTCATCCTTTTTTTTAAATCTGCTTTACCAGATATTTTTCAATCGATTGATTCTGTTCGAAACATTAAGAACATTCAAAGTATTTTTGAATAATAATAATAATTCAAAATCATCCACTGTAAAAAAACGATGACATTAAAAAATAATTTATAAATCAGCTGAACAAAATCGAGTTTTTCGAGGCAGTTTCAAACCGAGGCTAGTTTACAGATCAGCAGCTTGTCTGCAAATTACGCTTCCATATGTGTGAGCGAGTTTTATGGGATCCCGTTGCAGAGAATTAGAATTTCGGCCTGATTCAAAATACGCGACATTAGCTGTAAAGCAGCGTAGAATTTAACCAGAATTTGTTTTACTTTTCGCGACAAAATTGCACGATTCCTGCCTTTTTGGAAGCTCATGGGAACAAAATCAATGGACAAGGTTCCCGAGATGTGAGGCTACTTTTAACGTCATTAAAATCAATTTCGATCAAAAGAGACTGTGAATTGATAAAATTTGACATTTGTTCACATGCGCCAACTATATTCATGGAAGTAGTTTAAATTACATTTTATCAATGTTCTTCACTTGTTGAGATTCTTGTTATTCTTATCCGTAGATTTTCTCTCACTTATATTCATGAAAAGAAGTTTTAGCACGGGAAATCAATAATCCCACCCTATTGCTCTTTTCGCATTTGTCTTTTGATATTTTTTTCGTTAAATTATATTTTCTTATCTCGCTTATGCCCAGACCGACTTTGGGCAGAATACTTTGACTTTTTTTAGTTTCAATTATTCAGAATTGGAAATATTTTTGATATTGATCAGTCCTAAAATCTCACAATTTTTAAAAATGTTTTGAAAAGTGCGTAATTTCATGTTCTTTTGTGTTTTTCCGCGCCCTTTTGAAGAGTGAAATATTTGTAGTTTAGTTCTTTTCCACAACTTAATACAATAGAAGGTTATGGTGGTGAATGATTCACTCTAAAAAATGTCTTCAACATCTTACACGGGAAATAAAAATTAAGCCCATACATTTTGAAATTTCCACAGCTCTTGAATTTCGTCACAAGGTTTTTTGACATGTCCCGTTTTGCAAGTGCGTTTGTCCCGTTTTTTCACCGAAATGATCTGGTCAGCCTACCTCTAAGCCGTCGCCTAATCCGACGGGTCGAGGCGCCTTATGACTGGACGTTATACCCCAACCGGACGCTTTGGACCGGCCACGGCGTTTGGTAAACGCCTCGAATGACCAAACCTCTTTTTATTCCCTGGCCGGTAGACCGGACGTTATAACCCCACCAGAACGACCACACTGACATCGGCTCCCAGACGAGAAAGACTTGCCTAGCATGAAAGACCTGTCCAGGTTTAGAAAATGGCGTATTACGTTACGGCAGCATATGACCACCATTTTTGACACGCGCAATAGTCAAACTCACTGTCAACGGTACCCAACTTCATCCAATCCATCTTAGATGTCGCTGGTGCTGCAGTCCCACAAACCAGTAGCAGGGTGGCCACCGAACCGGAAAAAACGAAAAAAGCGGGGAAAATACGGGAAATTAAAGTCACCGGGAAAAAGGCGGGAAAGCCGGGGGTTCAGGTCATTTGCCGGGAAAAATAGATTTTCATCAGGTAACATTCAAAATTATTTAAAAATAATCATGAAGTTGATATGGTTGGGGTCCAGCCAAAACGCACCAAGCGGCTTTTTGACTAATTTGTAATATTCTGTTCATACATGAGGAAAATGGAAATAATGTGATATCAATCCTTACATACATTTGTTGTATGGGGATGAGGGATATCTGATACGATTGGCTATCAAATAAATCCACTAAACGAAAGCTTGGTTAGAAAAATGTGTAATTTTTATTGGCACAACCCCGACCATATAAGGAACAGATGAGTTACAATGTTTATTACTCAGTCGCATCCTAACAAATCTAATTATTTGATTGCCAGTACATTCAAGAGAAGTCTTAAATGTGCTTAAATCTATTTCAGAAAACGAAATAATGTTTTTGCTAGGTATTCTCAGGAAATACTTGATTTAGCAAGAATTTGCCTTCCAATGTTTGTTTCTCAAAATAAGTTATGTCACAAACGCAAATCAGTCCCGAATCACTACATTTTCCATATAATAAATATTTTTTCCATAAGAAATTTAAAATTTCCCTCAAAATAATCAAAAAAGAGCAAAAAAAGGAAAATTCTCTTAAAAAAATACAAAAAAGCAATGAAACTGATAAAGTCCATAAGCATCTAACGTTTTCAAAAAAAGAGACATCTACACACTCAGTTTTTATTTCTGCAGCTCGGCAAAAATCCGCACAGCCGTGCGCCAACAAAATAAATAACTGATATTCCGGCAAAAATAGCGTTTGTTAGCTGATTTTCGGTAAATTATTTGCTGATTATCAGCAATTTTGACAGAAATCTCGGCGAAAAACATGTTTGCTGGGGCACGGCTGTGCGATTCTCGGTAAAAGTTCAACATTTTGCTGAGATCCCGGTAAAAAAAATTAAGTGTGTATGGAAAAATGCTCAGTTTATTGCTTATTACATTTCATTATGTAAACTTTAAAAAAAAATTGCTCTTTATTAATTATTTTGTGGAAAGTTCTTATTTTTTTATGGAAAAATATTTATTTTGTGGAATAAAATATTTATTTCGTTGAAAAAATATTTGTTTCGTGGACATTTTTTTTAATTGCTTATTGCAGCGGTTCTCAACCTGGGGTACATGTACCCCTGGGGGTACCTACGCTGGCCCTAGGGGGTACCTCGGACAAAAATGCGTAATGGCGGATATATTACAATTTGAATCAAAATTTATTGATAAAATTTTGATAATTGTGTATTTCAAAAATTTATTTTGTACATAATATGTAATGCGATCAATAAATCCCAATTGACACAACCAGCACAATGCATGAAGGGCTGCGGAACAAAAGATCAAACGAACAGAACGTCGAATGAACAAATTTTTTTTCACTAAAATTCGGTTGCTTCGTTGCAAGAAGATTAGAAGCATCCTTTTACGCCTCTCAGAAGCCTTCTTCCAAGGCTTCCTTTCAAGAGGCTCGGAAGCCTCCTTTCAAGTGGTTAGGCTGCCTTTTTTCAAGAGGCTCGGAAGCCTCATTTCAAGTGGTTCGGAAGCCTCCTTCCAAGAGGCTCGTAAGCCTGCTTTCAAGAGGCTCGGAAGTCTACTTTCAAGTGGTTCAAAAGCCTTCTTTCAAGAGGCTCGGCAGCCTCCTTTCAAGAGGCCCGGAGCTAAAGCTAAGCTAAAGCTAAGCTAAAGCTAAGCTAAAGCTAAGCTAAAGCTAAGCTAAAGCTAAGCTAAAGCTAAGCTTAAGCTAAGCTAAAGCTAAGCTAAAGCTAAGCTAAAGCTAAGCTAAAGCTAAGCTAAAGCTAAGCTAAAGCTAAGCTAAAGCTAAGCTAAAGCTAAGCTAAAGCTAAGCTAAAGCTAAGCTAAAGCTAAGCTAAAGCTAAGCTAAAGCTAAGCTAAAGCTAAGCTAAAGCTAAGCTAAAGCTAAGCTAAAGCTAAGCTAAAGCTAAGCTAAAGCTAAGCTAAAGCTAAGCTAAAGCTAAGCTAAAGCTAAGCTAAAGCTAAGCTAAAGCTAAAGCTAAGTTAAAGCTTATTCAGCTCGATACGTACTCGGGAAGTACATCGCAATACTAGTTTCGGTAAGTGAATACCCACCTGAGTTTCAGAGGACAATCGCTACCAGAAGGGAAGTACATCGCAACACTAGTTTCGTTAAGTGAATCATTGACATTGACATCATTGACAAATTCACGAGTCCTACAGGACGTTCTCCGGTAGCTGTGCTACTGAGGATTGTCCAGCAACATCCTGGCTTGTGTCCAAAATTTTATCATTTTAAGTCCTCGAGGACCTATCAGGAGGGAACTTGCGAACCCCCTTGACAGCTATACGCTTTCCGACATCGCCATGTGTTTCTTTTCCCATCACCAAACATCTACTTTTTGAGATGTTGGGCTCGAGATTTTGGAAGAGTTGTTTGCTCAACTTTCGGAAGATGATCATGACGTTGGAGAATACCTTCAAGACAAAGCTACACAGGGAAGTACAGTGCTCCTCGGACAAAACGGCGTTTGTTGGAAGGAAGCCATTACAAAGCAGATGAGAGGTGTAACCGAAAAACAGTTGAAAGGTCACAAACCAGTTGAAAGGAGCACATCACTAAAGAATGGTAAAACATTCTATTCAGTCCTCCCAACGAACACCTACCATGATAAGGAAGGTGGGGTGTTTGTAATTCTCGCGTTACTTTTGAGCGAATCACCAGGAGCAAGTTAGTTTTGACTTTAGTAATTAATGGTAGCTCTATTTTGTACCTAAGTAATGTACATCACAAATTAATTCAGAAAAACTTTAAAAAACTCTCGGATGAAAACCAACGTCCATGTCGCTTTCGTCCAAACTTCGGGGAAAGCAAACTCACCACCCTCTCAAGCCTTCTATCCGAAATTTGTTTTTACATTGATTTTATAACCTTTCCGTTCACTTCTTAGGTACATTTCGATGTTAAATTTCCATGATTCTTCTTTTTCGCTCGACGACAGCGACCCTGATTTTTCCTAGCGTATTCACATTTCTCGGATCTTCTGCCGATGCCAGATGGGAGGTAATGCCCGGTAGATAGTTTTGAATGTTTGTCTTTTTGCATTGCTTTAGTTATCACAGGCTCAGCATTTGAAGAGCTCTGCGGACAAGCTTCAACGTCTGTTTTTCGTCGCATCGTCCGGTCGTCGTCATTGCAAGCCCATACCTAGTTGGTCGCTTCAGTAACCAATAATAAGCGGGATGCCCTCTGGGGAGCTGGAGCACAGCTGAACCAATATACGACAACCTCCTGTGCAGAACGGGGGCGCGCGATGTGATGCAGAGGTACGTTTAGTAGAGGAATTTGTGCAACTATTTTTTTTTAAATGTTGCCAAGATTTATAAAATTTGTTGTTTCTCGTGCAACTGGTAAAACATGTAAAATTGTAGGATACAATGGACTGCACCCGAACATATTATTTTAAGTATCTGTAAAAGTTATTATGACTGAAAATGTTATTATCAATTAGGCGACCTGTTACAAAGAAACCAGAGTGAAAGGAAAGCAAAAGTTAACCACATGTATTTGTGAAATCTCTTTGGAAAATAAGGCCTAAATTAATCCCCCGAACGCTCCTCTATTGATGACTCAGGCACCGTGAAGCGCAGAAATTGCTGCAGTTGGGGCAAAAAAAGCGCATCTTGTAAGTACTTCTATTTCAACTTAGCTTGATTTTCAGTCCGTGCAATATATAGTTCGCGAACCGATACAACTAAAACTGGCCGAGTAACGGGTGGGGGTGGAAGTGAGACCGACCGGCGTTATTCCTCGCCGTTGTTGTCCTCGTGATGAATCCAGTTTTGGAGTGCTTACTCACAACTTCTTCTATACTGACTGACCGATGATCGGGCATGTACAACACCGCCGCAGAGCGCGGAGCAAAGAATAAATGCAGTTGTGCACAGATGTGGTGAAACGCGCGTCCCCCATATTATGCGGGTGGATGCGGCCTGCGCTGGCTGGAGTTGGTGGCATTTATTGGTCGTGTCGAATCAGAAGGGGACAGACACGAGAGATTCTTTTGCTTGGGCTCTCTTTGGAGTGGAGTGTGCTCTCACGGTGTCTCTTTGTTGTTTCATATACGATTTACTGAATGCAGAATAATATAAACGGTTCAGGAAAAGTACTAGGGGGAATGACGGCTTTGGCAGGTTTTGTTCTATTATTGTCAGGGGGTTTTTTTATGACTGATTAGTGATTATGCTCAAATTTGGCCTAAACATTCTTTGCATATCAAAGAATATTGTGGCCAAATTTCATAAAATTCGGTCGACAAAAACCCCCCTGCCAATAATAGAACAAAACCTGCCAAAGCCGTATTTTCCCCTATTTGTTTTATTTTTTGGCTTGAAAATTCGAATTATAAGTGATGATGTGGGGATGATCGCGATGCACAATAATTTTTTTTCTGTTTATTTTAGCATGAGTTTAAATTGATTAGTGTATGGCTAAAGCATATCTAATCTACACCCACTGCTATAATCATAGCATTGCATAGCATAGCATGAACCCTTGCTCAAATCGTATATGGAGTTGAAGAGACAGACATATCAACGGTACCTTCACCCTACTGCTATAATCATGCACAGAAAAAAAATCATTGTGAAAATAACTATTTTGTAGACTACGTTCTGTTTTTTTAAAATTACTATGAAATTTCAATACAGTTATCCATGATTTAAGATAAGTTCACCACTTTGATACCGTTTCTGGTACGGCCTCTTCCCCTCGAGGAACCGTCGACAGGTCCATCTACGAAATGAATCTGTAGTTGAACAGTCGGTCGATTCTGTCGGGCGGCAGAGGGAGAAGGATGAACTGCACCAGTCGCGCAGTCTGTTGGTTTTTACTTTAGATCCATTTCGTAAGTGAATATAAATTCTTAAACTAACCCCCGAATTTCTTTGTTAACCAAGTCCGAAAACTTTCCCATTATCTCCATCGACCCTGGGACTCGATGACTAAAAGAGGCCTTGCGTGCCCACCCCGTTGACTACCGTTGACTATAGACCAGTAGTCTGGGGTTTAGGACGGTTCCTCTTCTAGGACCTGTCGACGGTTCCTCGAGGGCAAGAGGCTGTACCAGGAACCGTATCGGTGAATACAGCCATCTACCCAACTCCCCATTTGTCTATTTCTGTTGCCCGCTGTTCAAAGGTTTCCTGACAAACTAATGTGAAAAAATTCATCGAAGGTGATTTTCCTATCGTAGTGCCTTAGCCAAAGAGTCCGCTTTCCCATTTCACGGGATCGAGCAATGAGAAGGGACCCAAGCCATGTATGGGATGTTTTAGCTTTACATCATGTGGTTTATAATGCACTGGAGTTCTTTCCGCAGGAATGACGCGTTCAGTTTGAAAGTTGAACTGAGAATGTCTTTATTGATCGGGTCTTAAACTACAGCTCACCTACGGGAGGCACTTGAAGTCAGTATCGATGTGGAAGAAAAGAATTAAAGGAGAAGGCAAATTTGGTGCGCCCTGGTAACAGCACGACAGTGCGCTTGGGTCGCATTGTAATTTGAGCTAGGCAAATGGCCATTATTGCATAAAGTGTTTGGTGCCATCGAACTGATTTATGCATCCGATGCATATGGGTTTTCTTTGCGTAAAAATTGTCTCTGCGGGGTAATTGACTGCTAGTGTGGTCTTCTACTAATTGTTACCACATGTTTGTTCATAGGGTTATTGAAATGTAAATGAATATCTGGTCTTCAAGTGTCTCTCACAATTATTTGGATAATGTTATACATGCTACACATGGTAATAGTGAATAGTAAATAGTAATATTGATAAAACACTCAAAGCTTTCCTAGTCTCATTTAGAAGATACGCTGAGTGCTTCACCGATTACATTGACCGAACAGCATCCAAGGAACTTAGACACTGTCGATGAAGATGAAGAAGTGGTCAGGTGGTAGGGATACGGTTTGCTCGAGTAAATAGTGTATAGCTGCTAGCTGTAACAAAGAGTTCAATGCTTGATTTCTCTTGTTTCGGACAGCAGAACGATCGCGCGATCGGCCGAAATATTGTGTTCTGCATTGCGTGGCCGGTAATAAAAATCAGTTCAGTGCGTGATTTCTCTTGTTTCGGATAGCAGAACGAAATATTGTGTTCTGCATTACGCGGCCGGTAATAAGAGTAGCCATTGAACAAGTAAGTGCAGTGCGTGTTTTAGACGTCGGGAAAGAAATAAAATATCCATCTTGTGTTCGGTGGCTCATGCGCATGTAGCGCGCGGTTGAAAAAAGGGCGTTCTTCAATAGTTTGCTGTAGCCATCGAGCAAGTGAGTACAGAGTGCTGCGCTCCGTGCGATCGTCCAATACGCGAATCTCCTCAGTTTTCATATGCCACCGGGCGTTGATATTTTAACTTTAACTCGAATTAGTGTATTTCCCATCCCGGATCGTATCGCTTACCAAGTGAATCCAGATAAATTATCATTTGTACCTAAAACGGTATCCTATCCCAGAACAATCGTGGAGATGCAGAAACTCGGTCTCTAGTAGCAACGAGAGTCGGACTAACATTCCTTCCATTCCTATATGACCAGGGGACGTGGCCGCCGTTATTGACTTTAAATTTGAGCTCCGAAACGTGTACATTGAGAATGGGTAGCTAATCCCAAGCCCCATTCATTGTGTTCTCTGTACAATTTCCCAAGTTCAGTCAATCACGGAGTAGCACAGGTCATAATGCTCATCCTCATATGCTGTTAGCTGTAACACACGTGTGAAAGTCCACACAGAGTGGAGTTTGGGATAAAACTCGATAAAGAATCAAAAAAAAAGAAAGCAACACGCAACAGTAGTTCGTTCCCTTGCCTCTAAACCAAATTGTGTATCTGACAAAAACTATTCAATTCAATACATTTATCAGCGGAAGAGAATCGTCTTCTCAGCAGCTTCAGAAGTCAGGGCATATGAGATATATGGAGGTCGATAGAAACTGATTGATTGCGTCGGACCACCTTTCAAGTAAAAGTAAATGGAAAGATCTAGACGGCTATCTCTTGCTGGAGGAGCCACTCTGTAACTTCTCCCATGTTCAAAATGACAAATTGAAATCGTTGCAGAGGTCGTATGTCATTGTTGAACGGTTGTCATCATCACTTCCCCCAGCCTGTTCCGTTTGAGTTAAATTCTCCCAAAAGCAACCTGGCTCAGGCATAACCGAGCAGATGTGCGAGAGTCTCTATGAGATGTCGTTGTGTTAGAGGAAGATATATAGAGGCGATACTGAGGTATTTACCTCGTATAGTCACCTGACATCGAGGTGCCTGACATCGGACCAATATCGACTCTATAGAAGTGATGCTGTTTTTTTCATAAAAGCACCCTCAATATCGATTCCGTGGATTATATTAAAATCAGGAAAATGAAGTTCACATCTGGTGTTAGCCATGTTTCACATAAAGCAAAAGCATCACATTGTAATTTGTTAACTAAAAATTTGAAAATATCGTATTTTGGAAGAATACTTCGACAGTTCCAATATAGAATCGAAATCATATTTGTCTTATCGACGAAGTTAGCCATCGAAGGATACTAATGCCTCGAGGAGGAGCATTTTGAACCAGCTGATTCAGGAGAGGAGTCAGAATAGAAAGCTATCTTGATCGTACAAAGGAAGAGACAGTAGATGGTGTCAGAATTGGAGAAGCGGCATTCTTCCATTTCGGCGTAACTCGTCGAAAACGCTGTTGAAGAGAGCGTTTCTGTGGATTCGCCGCTGTATGTACGCGGCAAGCTTCAAGACATGTGGGGCCTTCGTTGCAATAGACCATCCACCATCCATGCTTCTCCCGCACGATGTACAGCGGTTTATTGCAGCAGTACTGAGCGGTGTGGCCCAGGTCAATTACACATTCATCAACTTCGGTACATACAGCCGGACAAGTAGACGAAGTTTGCCAATCACTATGTAGTCAGGCAGCGCGGACCCAGAGAAGGTGACGCAGAAAGAATCCGACGGGCAATAAATCCGCATCTCTCCCTCCTGTGACACCGAATACATTTTTTGCAAAACAGAGACGTTCTTAAAACGCCGAAACCTTGTTTCAAATCGTCGCAAATCATACTACCATCCGTTTCCACCCGCGATCTCACACACACGGACGGTAAATAAACTTTATATTCGAAGTGAAAAGCTCACAGATGCAATCTAGCGATCGACCGTGACGCGAAGTTTATTGGACCCAACCATGTCTGTCACGTCACCCCCGCCAATCATCCACTGTGGCGAAGTTGACTTTGGTTATCGTTATGGTCACTCAACGATGGATCAATACAGCAATAAACCGCCATCAGCGCGAAGATGAGCGATAAAGAAAGAGTGGATAGCGATAGAGGACAAAAACAAAAGAGTTCGTATCGTTATCTCGTGATTGCGCATTCTAAATTGTTAATTAATTCGTAGTTAGATTAAGTGTTGCTGAATTCTATTCTAGTTGCTCAATTTTTCCTTTCTAATTCTGGATCCGCGAGATCAGGTAATACTTAATTTGTTAAACTAAAATGTGAACTATAAATTACGAGACACAGAGATAACCTGAATTTGTGATGTGGTTTCGAATCGCATACCGCCATCAGGGTGACAATGGGTCTTGGGTGTGAGAATAGGTCATCGCTCTGATCAGCAGCCTGGAGGTCGTAGAGCATAATCGTTCAAAAAGGTCCCTTATTTTTAGTCTTCTTGCCCTCAGATACATTTAATCCATTCTACAAGCATTCTAAAGGTTAAACAGTGACCCATTCTCTTTGACCCATTGTCACCCCGACGACGGTAGTTCAAAGTCTAGGATGTCTTAAATCAAGACGAGGAGTCATATTGTTTACGTAAGTAAAAGCGAACTACTATTAAATAGTGCAATAACTATTCTTTAACCTTTAGCCAGATGGCATGATTACTCCGTGACGTGATAGGATCCCAAGTCCTGTAAAGTTCACCAAAAATGTGAGTTTGATAGGGTTACCATGCAAATCTGAAAATAATAAAATCTATATTTAGCGCTTACTTTCATAAATTGGGTTTGCTCAAAAGATTTTTGTGCTGGGTATCAGGATGGACGACATCATAGCCAATTGGGATTCACGAGCAAGCTATGCAGTCGCTCGATGCGTCGGAGCTCATATGATCGCCTGCGATCAGTGCCGTCAGTGGCACATTTTGATTGTGCCGATATGGACGAGTCCGTACAGAGTCGGCCGTTCGTCTGTATTCAGTTTCCCTGAATTCGGATCTACTTTCAACGCGACTACGATCCAAAACAACGTTTGTACCGTCCGGATTATTGTCCACCGGAAAGAACCTTCGCATAAATGAAAAGCCCGTCGTTACGGAGCATGAATGATCAGGCACAATTTATCGAGGAGGAATCGAAGATGAAACAACAAGAACTCGAAGATATGAAACTCTCAGGAAACTCGAACAAGAAGAAGCTGAACGTCAGCTTGAGGAAAAGAGGCAGTTAGAAGAAAAGAAGCTTAAAGATGAAGAATCAATTCTTCGGCAGTCAAATTGGAAGCGAACAAAGTACGTCTGTTGAAACAGCAATCAATTCGAAGAAAGTCCAGAAGAAGAACGAATTGATACTGCAGATTTCCGAACGTGGTAACGTGGAGGAGTCTGTAAAAAGCTCACGAGAAATTGTCTCGAACTGGTTGGCGACCCATCCAAACAATGGGAAGAACGAAGAGATCACTGGGTAATCAGATCCATTCCCAGGCCAATTGGTTCCTTCGGCCCCGAAGAATGTTCGGTCCGTTTCATTCGAACCATCAACAGGCCACGTATCGACACTTCAACCGCAAGTTCAAACCTTTTCATAATCATCTACACAGTTTATCCTAACGAACTTTAAGTCCAGTGTCAGGTCGTGCGATCAGCTACCATCCGTGAGCCTTTCGACAATTCACGACGTCGTCAAGAAAACTACAACCGTCCCCGCGTCGATACTTGGCCGACCGGCAACTCGTCGTCCCACTTTCCAGGGCAGGATGCAGGAGTCACTGCGCCACAGGGCAGAGCTTAAAATATTCATCTTGAAACAACTTCAGTCTAAATTTTGACAAACGTCGCATGAAAATTCAAAACATAGAATGACTTGGTCAGACAACTCTCCATCAACTCATTCATTCGACTGTCACTGGGCGTACTTACTATGTGCAGAAAAAAGAATTAGCATTGTTTATGTTGATGTTTACCGTTAAAAGTGCCTTGCGTATGAAAATCGGATTCAGCTCTATTTGATAAATTACTTTACTCATTTGAAACGAATTCAGATTTCAGATAATTTATCAATTTGTAAAATGTGCATAAATATTCAATGACTAATATTCGACTGAATATTGATAGTCCAGAGCCGACTATGAATGTGTCTGGAAGTGAGCTGAAAAGTGAAGAAAGGTGGACTTCACCAAAAAATTTCGATTATTTTACAGTCTGCAGGGTGTCATCAGTTAGAACCATCAACTGTACCTTATCCGGTACCGCGCAACGGAGAACCGCCAGCTGGCGAGTCAGTCTCCCCCTGGATGTGGTGGCTTAGCATGTACAAATCAGAACCATCATCAGCCCAGAAAGATCGCAGAACCCTCACCTGTCTGTGGACGGTAACTAGACCTCTGGGAGTTCAGCTCACGGCAAATAGCCCCAGATGGGTCGTTGGCAAGGATTTGCCAACACTCAGTGAAATCAGCTGACTGGCTGATGAGGAGGCAGCAACAACCAAGGGAAAGGCTAGAATCCAAGCCTGAATCCTACTGAAACAACTTCATTCCCAATTATCGAGATGCGCAAACCAGCGAAAGTTTGTGCAGTTTGTGACAGCAGAGACCGAGGCTGATTGCTTCAAGTTAAGAAGCTTGATTTGGATGAGCGGTGGAAACAAGTTGAATCGAGGTTTTGCCGAAGATGTCTCCAACCATGGAAAATAGCCATGCAAATCATGGAAAGGATGTGAATTCGATGGATGTTGATTGAACCACCACACTCTGCTTCATTACTCGTTCCCTCAACAACCTCGACACACTCGCTGAATGTATCTCGACACAAGCTCTGACGGCGAATTCTGCCAGTTTTGCTCCATGGAAACGGGAAGATCTAGCTGTGTTTGCATTCGTGGGCGGGGTTCACAAATTACGATGCTAGAGGAAAGATCCGAAGGAACTTGGTGTTTCTGGCCAAGAAAGCCTCTCACCCTTCAGTGAGCAGGGAACGTTAAACACGAACAAAGATCGAAGAAGTTAATCTAGGTAGCGGGAAAACACAGCAGAGTTCAGACAGGTTGCAGCGATAGGATCACGTTGAGTTAGAAACATGATTGATGAGCCTTTGAATGCATACTTGAGGTGAGCGAAATAAATTACAGACTTTTATAAGTGAATAACTAGTATTTGAACTTGCTTATTTCCTCCACTATTAGGTCTTTTACCCTTTACTCCCAAACAACACACTTGATTGATTGGTTTACCTGTTACATTTATAACTAAATTGAGTGCCTGATTTTTGAACTAAGCTTTTTATAACTCATTTAAAACGAAAAAAGCGCAAGATGGAGTCAATATAAAACATAATAAGTTACATTTGATATATTTCTGGAACATTTTTATAAATATAAATCATCGGAATTAAACTAATTTCGAACTTGGAAGACGAGATTCCCTCCAGTGTCTATTGTTATTCATGATAATAACTAATTAGATATGCATCATCATCTCCATTTTGGGTTGAAATAAATTTTGTCATGCGACTTTGAATTTATTTGAACCTGAACACTCTGGCCCTGTATTTACAAGCGCCAAATGCCAACTATAATTTGATGCATTCAATTTAAACATTTTGTTCCTAAATTCTTAGCCATTTTGGTTCAACGGGCTCAATGTCTAGGGTTACTAAGTGTATTTTTAAGGACATAATTCATTTTCATCTAAAGCTGGTTATATGGTAAGGCCTTCATTTACAAAATAATTGGTTGAAACTCTAAACATTTGACTAGAATAGTGAAATATCTAAAACATATACGATTTTTTTATCTTGATCTAAGATGCCAATCCCACAACCAGATTTGAAACCAATAACATTCAACATGATTATTCTAGTCGCGTGTCTTTTCGTTGAGATACGAAGGTCCTAATGTAAATTATCAGTCTAAATTTGTATAATAGTCATAGCCAAAAGATATTTAAAAATATGTTTAAAAAATAGGAGATAGCTCGGCACTTCATCCCATAGCTCTATTTCCATCCCATCAGAAACAAAGCAATGGAAAGAATTTGCTTTGTTTCTTATTTTAGATTTTTTCACAGTGAGCACGCGTGTTAGCAAAAGAAGCGAGATTGGTGCTGTACTTGTTTCGATGAGATGAATATATGTTCAGTGAGATGGAAAACAGACAGTTCCTTATTCAATATTCTGCATTTGTGAAATAAAATCAGCTAGTTAATAAATATACAGTAATATTGAAAGTTTTCCGACTATACGTTTTATATTACAAAATTACTATTTTGCATAACATACCAAATTAACATGTTCAATTATTCTTCTTCTTATTGGCATTACATCCCACACTGGGATAGAGCCGCCACACTTCCAGATTATTAACTGCGGAGTTTCTAAGCAATTACCATTTTCATTCGTATATCATTAAGCTAACACGATGATATTTTTATGTCTAGGAAAGTCGAGATAATTTACAATCCGAAATTGCCTAGACTGGCACGGGAATCGAACCAGCCACCCTCAGCATGGTGTTGCTTTGAGCCGTGCGTCTTACCACGGCTAAGGAGCCTCGTTTATTAAAAGTCAAAAAGAATATTTTTGCAGATGTTAATCCTCAACATCCAAGTTTTACATTGGCTTCTTAGACAAAAACTATGGTTTGAATTCTGGTATATAGAGACACATCGAACCCCACGTGGATATGCTTGTTGGAATCATTTCTGACGTTTTTCAGTTCATTTTTTCGTTTTATGTAGACAGATGACTGTTGCCGTATGTTGCTCTTTTAATATATGAAATTATAATTGAATTAATCAATTTTCATATCGGATTCCATTAAACATATTTTAATAAACATTGTGAACAAATCATTAAACTATTGAATCATTATAATTGATGTATGTATATTTTTGATAACTGTGGCAGTATGGAAACCCTACGCATGCCTCCTGATATTTATTCCTTATGTTGTGCATTAGTATATCAACAACAGATATATAACATTCAATTAATGCAGTTCTAAGTGATAGTCAATAAGCTATATTAGAGTTTTACGAAAACAATAACAAATAATCAGGAAAAATGTTAAATTAATTTTAATTTATTTCTTCACAATTTTTCGATATTTTTTTTTGATCGTACAATCCAAGGTGGCAGGTAATATGTTTTGATAATTTGTTTTGATTATTAATATCCGACTAATGGCTATTTTCCAGGTGACCAATGCGGGGATTACATGAGTACAATCAGCCTACCGTATACACTTTTGCAAATTGTCTTGTAAAGGATTCGACGGATAATCTCATGCCCTTGATTGTTGAAAACTGCTACCCTCTAAGTTTCGAAATATAAACGATGGAAAAAATGGATTGTATGGTGCTACATTTGTTAATGGTTAATGCTCGTACATGGAAAAGTTCTTGTCTATACTTATTAAATACGCTGATAAATGCTAATTATCAAGAGAATTCAGCGTTAGCTCGGTCGGATACGAATACTATGGTGGAATTGAACTTTTAGCAAGATAGCAAAACCAGTGAAATGAAAATACAACATTTTTAACATTTCCATCCGTTGTTTCAATTACGTTTCAAAGTTACCTTTACATTTCTTTTTTTGTTTTTATGATTTAAATGGGTTATTCAGTTCGATCTGAGAATTTGAAACTTAATGTTTTTATTCAGTAAATTGAAACATTGGACATGACTTTGAAAGAAAAACATTGGAGACAGATTTATCACTGTTTAAAACGTACAGTTATCATCGATCATATACAACTCATTAATAACCATTTTTATTATTTTCTGGTATAAGAATGTTGCATGTGTTACTTGGGATGATTAATAATGATTTGGATACTTGTCAAAGTCAAAAAGTCTTCGTAAACAAAAATCATGCAGATATTTTATTTGTGATACCAATACTCCCAGAGCACAAGCAGCTTACTCACTCCTGCCGACGCAGCCCACTTACTGCAGCAGGGACCTCCCTGCACCATGCACCCAAATCGCACTGCCCTTGCCGGCAAGCAACTTCTCCAAATGTCATTCGCTCCATGTGAGGCTATGACACTACTGCCTCACACAAGAAGAACCCTCCTCTCTCTCAAGCATCCCACGCACTACCCTAACAGAGTAAGGATACTCCTCATACCAGTCAGCCTCCTGGACTGCTATGCGAGTTAAGCGGCACATGGTCGCTTTGATAGCCTGCTTGCGGACACATGTGCTTTTTGTAGAGAGGTTTAACAGATTCCACTGCAAACTACACCCTCATGCAGCCCTTAACTCACAGAGGCCGTGAAGAGGTCTCAAAGCCCTTGGATATAGTTCCTGCAGCCCCAGCTTTAACAAAGGGATCCTATGAGATACAATTATCGAACGATTCTTACTCCTAGAGTCATTATCAATTGATAATTTGGATATGTTATCGCGTGAGAGTGTTGTTTATCCTCGATTATTTGAATATTTGATTTTTTCATCCGGCTTCTGAAAAACTTGAACCAAAACGAAGAAGTTGATCGAAACGTTGCAGTTGATCAGTTGGATCGAAGAATGACTGATATGTCGTGTCTTTCTCTGGCATCCACGTTTGTCCTTGCTCCAATCAGACGTCGTGAAATATCGTATGGAGGGAATATCGCTCTTTGTTGCGGCTCCGGCTCCCGCTGCATTAATCGAATTCTGTGGCGGATGGAAAAGCTCGGGTGGAAGCTAGAAGAGCTGGAAAGGATTTTCGTTGAAGAACTTGGAACTGGGTAGTGGATATTCTAGAAAATGGTAGCGTAGAGGGACGCGTAATCAATCAATGTACCTATTTCAAACTTTAGGAATAGAACAGCCTTGAAGAAAATTAAAACAGACAGATAGAGTGGAGGATGGAGATGAAAAAATGCTGTAGAAACATTGCATTTGGAGATCTCACAATTTGATCACAACTAATTGATTAGAAATCAGAAATCATTTAAAAAATATGCGAAAAGTAAACCACGATGTTCCAAAATATATTTTGATTTATATTGTGATATTTTAACAAGTTCAATTCAATTTTTCTTATTACAGTTAACCTTCTGTCTTTTAAAAAAAACTTACGTTGTCTGTGCTCTGGGGTCAAATTGACCCAAATTGAAGTGCTATAACTCTTTAAATGATTGCCATTTTGGTTTTGGGCTGTTTCGAAGATAATTTAATCATCTTTCAGGTCGTTACCAAGATTGATATGGGTGGGCGGTACATCGCAGGGAGGGTTTTAGTGAACAAGGTACAAAACAGTATTTTTCATGATTATTTTGCTCATCAAAATCTACCCATTTTGAACTGCACTTTTTAAAGGTTATGCAGGAAGGCATGTACTTTCGCATGGGGCGTTGATAAGTTTAGAACTCGGCCGCCAGGTGGTGGTATATTTGAATTCATTATTTTAGACTACTCAAGATATTCCGATATATATATATATATAAGAATTCTTCTTAGTTAAATATTCTTATCACAAATTTAAATGGAAGAAGTGCTCATTATATTGAGCACCGCTTTGTAGTGCTAGACATCCTGAACAGTTGCGAATACAACTTGGGTGTAGGTATGAGGGATCTCAAGCTAAAGCAATATTTCATATATGCAAGAATATTGCAAGTACACTAGAAGTCTATTTGTAAATTTTCTAATTATTTATTCCGTCACATGACAGTTATTCCTAGCAGAGAACTTTGTTAAAGACGTCATCTTTACAATTTCAAATTTGTTTGATAAGAATATTTACAATGAGGAAAATTCCATAACATATCATACTTGAGTAGTCTAAAATAATGAATTCAAATATACCCTACCAACGACAAGCTCTAATCAATCAATGCCATGTAATACCTTACGTGCAGTTCAAAAATCAAATGAGGACTTTCGAATATAAATAAAATAAACATAAAAATCTATTTTAACCCCTCAGAGATGATTAAAGTCAATTGTTAATGCTGAGTGTAATTATAAAAAAAAAAGAAAATACACTGTGCGCACATATTTTCAAGATTTTCAAGTAAATTTGCACTAGAGACAGATCTCGGTGAGTTTCAAACTACCAAATGGAGAATCGGTTGAAAACTAAAAAATGGCAGCCACTCAAAGTGGCCTGGGGTCATATTGACAGGCACAGAAAAGGTTAAGCAGTCTGGTATGGTGAATTAGTTAGAACCACAACGTATTTTGACGTATTTTTCATGAAGAACCAATTCTAATGACAAAAATACCTTTTCTAAATACACCTGAAAAGAGGAAACTTAGCAGTGAACCACTTCCTGTTTACTACATAAAGCTAATTTCAATAATTGCTCCAAATGGCTTAATGCGAACCACAACTGACAACATTATTAACAATTAAAAAGTGATGAACTTTGTATTATCTTAAAATCACTTTAATAAAGATTAAAAAAAAAATTAACAATTAAAGCAATCGGAAAATGCGTCTCAGCCGCATATAGTGAACCATCATGCAAAGGTGTTTCAAGAGGCTCTCTAACAGTTAGATTAAACTCCACACAAACAAAGTGAATAATAATTTCAATCTCGACAAGATTTTGGAATTTTGATTTAAAATTATTTTGGACAGATTGATCTGATATCAACAGAGGTCTAAACCACTTGAGAATAAAACAATTCGTAAGCATCCACTCTTTGACTAATCATAAATATTCGCATAGTTCATCCAAGCATCTAGCAGATTGATTTGTTATCTTCGTGAATTTTGGAGGCTTGAACAGATATAGCCATCATCACGAAGAGTTTCACCCAAATCGTCAAAAAAGGAGGACATTGGTTAAAGAAGGACATAAAACTATCAATTGATATTTGATTTTAATATGATTAAAAATATTACATTTGTTAGCTTCGCATGATAATGTTTATTTATTTAAGTTTTATAAGATTCAGCAAGTAACCCAGCAGACAGAGATCGTATATCAATGCAATAGTGCACACAGTGGAGGCCAGAACGTACACTTTGCATGAACTCAAATAAGAGACATGTATGTCTATATCGCCTTCATCTTACCCTTTCTCTAGCACATGCAAATTTGTTTTAGCTGGAATATACGACATCTCCTTCTACTTTATGAACACTTCATCTCCAAATGAAATATTACCAACTGTTATAACTGTATCACCAAGTTGTTAACTGAAGAAATTTAGACTGTTCAGATTGAGACTAAAGAAACTCAACTGTTCAATTAGTTCAGATTTCTATTCCATTCTAGGCGGCATAGCGCTGCTCTTTCGAACATATCCAAGAAATGTACCGTGCGATGCGTTCCAAAGGCAAATCGATGGGTGTTTACTCGTAGAAAATTTTGATAATGTCCTCCTTTAGGATCATATGGCTACCTACAAGGGGTGTATTGATGCTTTAGACTGGATTGCTAGAATCATAATTCTTATGCAACAGGTCGCAAGAAAATATTTTTAGGGATTTTTCGGTATTTCAAGAGGTTTTAGTTTCTAATGATATTCTTCGAAAGTTTGAAAAGAAGCATTCTTGGCCTGACTTACATTTGCTGCTGGCATCATCATTAATTTATTATCATTTTGACCATATTGAATACCTCCCTTCTCGATTTTAGGATCTATAGTTCACGTCTTACCGATTCCGGCGAGCGTGAGACAAATCGTAATGGCGTCGATTTTCCGTCTGTTCCGTTTTTCCCTCGGACTCAATTCTCCGATTCGACGACAAACTCCCAGCCTTGATGAACCAACACAACCGACCTTAGAGATACTTCCACTCGATAGTGTGCAGGCATGACAGAACATGACCATTCACGCGCGGGAGTCAAAAACGCTGAGACAATGTGGGATCGTCGATCGACGCAGCCAGCCAGCCATCCAGCGCAGCGGCACAGCAGCGGAAGAACGTTGGAAAGAAGCAATTCACTGTGTCGAGTTCATCGCCGTCGCCGCCGTCGTCGTCGCGCGCGGCTGGTCGACAATCACAACTGCTGGTGCGGTCGGCTGCGATCCTGTTCCGTTCGTCGTGTTTTCTGGTTTCCTCCTCTCTGGAAGAGTTGTCTGGATGTGGAAGAACAGCAAGAGCACTTCCTACCGCAGATGTGGTTCGACGGCGGTTTTGTGAATAATCACAGTGTGCTCCCTCTGGGGACTTGGACGTGATGGCTCTGATGTAACTGGGCTCTTGCAATTGCCGATTTCTTTTCAGTCCGAAGAATTACATTAGCATAATGCGATTCCTTCTGGAAAAACTTGGCTTTGCTTTGTTAGAATCTCATCAGTTGGCGAAGCATTCCAAGCTGCATGGCAAGTTCACAGTTTTGGGGGGTCGGCAAACGGACCAAAGTGTGTTTTGTAGTGTGTTCCACCAGTAGTGACAAACGATCAGTCAATCGCGAGGGCGCGAAACAGTAACAAGAACGCAGCAACGAGGTTCATACACGGCGCATTGCCTTCCATAACCGAAACATGAGCGGATCTTGTTGTGTGGATTTATTTCCTTTGTTCAGAAAAAGACGAAAAAACAGACCCCACATTTGCACGCCGATGGTTTGGGGCACACAGGAGCAACAACAGCTGTGACTGGAGCTTGCGTGGCGCGGAGCGTGCAACCAGTGAGTGCGACAACAATCAAGACCAACCGAACCAAGCAGGAGAACACAAAGAGGCCGTTCGGTACAATTTCACCAAGCCATTTCACGGTATGTATCAGATGATCGATCAAAATATGTTCTACATGGAAACAACATGTTACAATAAAAGAAAATTTTCTCACAAGTCCATATTTAATTAAGTTTTGCGAAGGTTTCTTATGATACTGAATGTTTGCATTTCGGTAAATATTTTTGGTCCTATTATTTGTATTTTGTTGTTTCATTTTATGAAATTATCAAAAAATTAAATAAACTTGTTTATCTAGTATCTACTTCATCTATTAAGTATTAAAATATTATTTTGATGTAAAATGCTTAAACCAGAATAAGCTCAAAAGACAAAGATATCTGATAAAGGTGTACGGAATCAAATTGCATCACATTGAACTACTCGCAAACTTAGTTTATCAACCGTTTGACATGAAATTTTCAGGGACTGAAATACAATATGTAAGCTTATTCGTATAACTGTTTCACTATAATTATCAAATACATCCAAATGCTTAGGCTTTTTCTTAAATGAACTCTAAGATTTTGTACATGTTCTTAACTAACATAAGGTACACCAGAAGCTAAATGCGGGGTAAGTTGAAACGGAAGCTGTAATTCAAATAGGAAACGACCGAATGCTCTGATATTTTTTCAACAAACTACTCGCCTAAACCTCCTTCTGACTGCTGCATTCCCGAAAGATTGCAGCTTCAAAAGCAATCCCTGCCATTATTTATTTATCGCCCTTTGCAAATCAAACCAACTATTTGACGTACCAACGAAACTGTCTCAAAACGATGTTTGGAAGTTTTTTCATCAAATTTTCACGGTAGGTAATCATTCAATGTTGAATAAGCATAATGATTATGAAAAATCGATGAAAACCCATTTTTAATTGTTTTGGTTGTTTGATATTGCTCTGCATTTCAACTCATCAGGGCAAAGAAATGCATGTTGCGCGAAGTTGAAACAACGATTCAAAACGTCACCCTCCTATAAAAGTTTTTTCAGACATACTTCGAAAATCATAAATTTATAAAACATGCAAACTTCTGAACCTTAATTTAATAAATTTCTGCCCATTCCGTCATAGATGCAACCCTCCTACAATCTCCACTAGAATGAAAAGGGGTCATGTTTAACTGCCGTTTTGAGATTTTTAATCTACTGAGCACTGATTCTGAAAAATAAAACATAGAATATACTGTTTTCGTTAACTCCACCTTTCACTTCCCCAGCTGCCTATTTCTCTATATGAAGAGTTTATGATGGCTGGTTAATTAATGCATTTATGGAAAGACACCGAATTAATCAACTGTGCAATATACAAGTCAACCAAATAATGAAGCATCCTGAATAGTAATCGAGAGTTGTCACCAGTAGCAGGAAATCAATTTGATAAATTTTCCAGCGCAGGTCGTTCTCAGAATTTGGTCTTTAATAACTTGTGACTTTGTTGTACACAGCCCTTATTCATAAAGAGTCCCATGTCATTTTCGCCGACTTGAGTAATTTGCTTGAATTTATCAAACCTGTTTTCATGTAGAAATACAAAAAAATCTATTAAATTGAAAAAATTATCTTTTCAAAAAATTGACATATTCTTTATCCGTATTGTCTTTGTCCCACAATTAAATGGACCACACTTAAATTTATTTTTGTGTAAAGAATACCTATCAAAATCTAGAATCTGATTTTATGAGAGTAAATATCAAGATGAGACAACAAAAATGGGATTTGTTTTCAAATTTCTAGAACAAAGCCTACTATTTTATCAGTTTTCTTAAACGAAGACAATTTTAAGCTAATTACTGAAAAAATCAAAATCGTCAAAAAATGACATGGACTCTTATGCGAATTCTGGCAGTATTATGTCCTCTACAACCTCATGCTTCTTGAGTCTCACTGGTACATACATTTTGTTATTACGGCAAATTACTTACGTCTGAATATAACGCAGTGTTTCAACTTGCCCCAGTTCTGAGGCAGAGTTAGTACTCTATAAAAATAAATTAAATATAAAAATATTTATAAAAAATATTGTACGTTGCTTATTTTTTTATGTATAATATTTGAGACGGAACTACCAAACACCGCAAACAGGATTCAAAAACATATCAAAGGGGTGATTTTTACGCACTTCGAATTTCAACTTTGAAAATACCGTTTCAACTTGCCCAGTGTACTAACATTTTCACCTCAATCTATCCCAACAAAAAAATTAACTAATTTATTGTCTCAGTCGATTATTTAACTCTAGAAGTCAACTTTCCCAAAGAAACCATATTTTTTACGCCTCTAATATTACAAAATCGAGAAAAAAAATCAAAAAGTGCTGCAGTGTGAACTGGCTGAACAATGAGATTGATGCTCTCCTAAAATCTAACAAATATCAGTCGAACATTCAATTTCAGTGCTTTTAATTTTTTAAATTTTGGCTTTACTATAGAAGCGACACGACAAGAATTTTGAAAGTTTACCTGTAGTATGTCAAATATATATATACGTTTAAACCTGGTTTATCGCCTAAGCAGGTGAAGAAATTGTGTTGATCGGATAATCGAAAATGTTGACGTTGAGTTATAAACCAATACGAAATTTGACGCGAAAGGCCAAATCAACAGCCAGATCCGTAAACAACTCATTGCAAACTTCGTTACGTACAGCTTCTGCTCAAAAACAATCTATTTGCAACTTGCTGAAAAAAAATAGCCTATATGAATATATCATCAGCAATTGTCATTCAGAAGGGGCCTGAAATTTTGGCGGGGACTTGGACCTTTCAATCTACCTTTAGATTACGCCAATGGGCATATTAAGTTTAGTCTTACGCTAAGTTCAGAGGACCTGAACCTATATCGCTTTCAAATCAATTTCTGTATCAATACAAACAATTTTCCGATCAAAACGGCTTTCGATTCCATACTGACCAATCTCTGAAAGTTTGAGGATCACTGAGCAATTTTCCGGAAACATTTTTTTTCCTTTGTCCTCAAATTGGTTTTGCTTTTGACTTAGCCAACTTTTAGAAGGGCTCAACCAAAATGTCTTGATCAATCAATATCAAATTTAGGAAAAAAAAAAACATTGGCGATGTGAAAAAAAATAATATAAAAGATATAAAATGGTAATAAAATAAAACTTAGAACTTTTCAAATAAGAATTTTGTTGTAGCAGATAATAATGATTTTTTACGCTTTGCTCATAATGGAGAAATGATGGACAAAAGTGATATTTTTAAAATAAGTTTTTTTAATAGCGTTTTTAACTTTTTTCCGTTTCTGTAGATTCGTACTGTAGATAAATATACCGATTTTTTTTCTACTTTTGTCATTTACGAATGTTTTCGAATCTATAAACTTAACATGAAATTTTACTGAACCGTTGATATTATCGACAAATGCTAGCTATGGAGGAGTGGTTCACCATTCTAACGGTAAAAACATAATTTAGAAAAAATCATATCATTTGTATTCAGAAATACAACCTCAAAAGTCAACTAACATGGTAAAACTCTCAACCATACCTTCAAGTAACATTCTAGTTTATAACGCTCTTGAGGACCATGTTTTTCTCTACAAAGTGCTATAAAACCAGGATAAAACTAAAATGTTACTAGGTGGTCTTCAAAATATGTAGACTATAGCGGATACATTTTTTTGCGATTCTGATTTTTTTTATTTTGCGAATTTTTAGCGAACAATTAGGCAAGATTCCGCTTTGTTTCTTATTGAAAATTGGGCTAATCGGACTATGGGATCAAGTTGCCAAATTTTTATTTGCATCTAGATTGTAAAAAAGTCTCGCCAATTTCAAGTCACTTACCCTAAACCGATTTGCTCGCAGGAAGTTTCATTCGACGGAGAACTCTTCCCATTGTTACCTATTAAAATTGAGCTGATCAGTATTAGCCAAAATACATTTTTTACGCAAAAGGCGAAAAAAGTCTCATTTTTAAAATCATTTACAAAACCAGTTTGCTCCAAGCTGCATTCGATGAGCAATCTTGTTCTATTGTTTTCTATTGAAAATTGGGCTGATCGTACTGTGGGATCAGAAATTATAAGCCAAAACAAATTGCAAAACACGCTTAAAACACTTATTTATACTTTTTAGTATTTTTGTGTCGAGACAACACCGCTGAGTGGATTAATCAGGATTTTGGCTTAGAAATTCAACACTCATACAAAAATATTGTAGACTATTTTCTGAAGAGACAAAAGAAAAGTAACTAAGGTGTAGGGAAACTGATCCGTTTTCCATCTCATTCACTGAACAAATATTATCTCCTCGAAATAATGACATACTACACCAATTGTTGCTTTTTTGCCTAGATGGGTGCTCACTGCTGAAAAAATCACAAAAAAACAAATTCACTTCTGCATTGTTTTTCATGGGTGAATATCGAAGCTATAGAGATGAAGTCCAGACAGTAACCTATCTCCACCTTATGAACTCAGACAATCACTCAATCCAGTATGAATGTCTAGAGCATCACATTGTACTCTAATTTTAGATTCACCATGCGGACTAAGATTGATATACATCCATCCTCATGAACTCAGAGATACTAATGACCTGTGCCTCATAGCAGCCGTATTGGACCATGCATGGATCAGACGAGCACGATTCTCAGTGGCGTCTACTCAAGCAATCACATCCCGATCAGTAGAAAGAAACAGATTTATGTCAGGATTTCGTTATTCTGTTACAGCACTTTTATTTATTACAGCGCTTGTGAAAACATAACAAATAAGTTTAGTAGTTAAAATACAAAAATGGTAGAAGGACCAAAACGTTCTAAATATGTTATTATTTAAACAACAATATAACTTGACGTGTACATGAAAATTAGAAAACAACCATTGTATTTTCACGAATGATTAGATTCGCTCGACAATTCAATTTTGTCTTTGAAGGCATTTTAACAACTTTTCATTGATTACCTTGATTCGAAAGCACGTGTCGATTAAAACAATGGGACTGAATGAAACATCGAAGCACCATGGTTTTGTTGTGTAAACAGAGTGTATGTAATAAAGGTGCGACATGTCGCATTTGACAAGTCTCCTGCTCGTTTGGAAACGATTTTGTATAGAATGACAGATGAATTTTGTTCCAATTCGGACAGTGTGCATACTAATTACATACACTCTGGGTATACTATGATCAGCTGGAGAGATGAGAACAATGAAAAATATGTAAACATGAAACTGTTACGATCTTCAAGTAAAATGCGCAAGGTAGTCAACAACGAAGTCGAAAGCGAAATCTGAGTATGCGACAAATTTACTTCATAAAAGTCTAAATGTGTGAAGAAAATCGCAATAAAACTACAACAATTTTTTTTGGAATACAAATTTTGTCAAATCAGAAATTTTATTCCTTCACTCAAATTTATATCAGAATTATGACAAACGTTTTACTTTCAACACATTGTTATAATTTTTCATACTTAACAATTTAGTATTGCACTCAAATTGATACTGCTTCTCCTCATGGACTAACGATTCCAATCCAGTTGCTTTGAGGCGTTCATCATACTCATAGAAGCATAGTGCACACTAAATTGATACTGCCTCAGACGAGCGCTCAATCCACTATAGACACCTCAGAGCAAAGCTTCTTGTACTCAAAATGATGCTGAGATTTTAAGGCTCACTGAAATAAAAACTCCCACGAAAAGAATTTCCATAAAAAAAATTGAAACCACAAATAATGCAAATTTCCATAAACATAAGATTTTTCATAATAAATCAATAACTACAAACTTTTTACAAACATTTTTTCACAAAAAATTCTCCAAAAAAATAATAAAGTAATAGAATATAAAATTTCCATAAAGAATTTTAAAAATTTCAAAAAAAAAGAATAGAGTAATAGAAAAATATAAATTTCCAAGAATTTTGAAAAAGCAAAATTGAGCATTTTCCATAGATGACCCTTCTTTAAAAGCGTTTGAAGTTCATGGAAAATGTTATCAAATCTATTGTTTTTTGTAGTTTTTATGGAAAATTTCTGATTTTCTAATTGTTCTTATTGATTATGTGTAAGAAACTTTACGAAAAAAAATTTTTGTAAAAATTTGTAATTGTTTATTGCTAATATTGAGTTATTCTTGGATTTATTTAAGGAAATTTTGTATTTTTTTCGTATCACATTTTGATTCCTTTAGGACAAATCGCGTGATTTTAAAACGTCGTAAGTCAAAGAGGCTCTCTTTGTTTACTTTCTCTTTCGATTTTACAAAGCATACTAACATTTACATTGGATTTTCCAGCCCGATCTGAAGAAAATAGCTTTGTCTAGTGTGCTGAGGTGAAAATATTGCAACAAATTTTAAACACGCTAGATATTAGCAAAAGAGGCGTAATGAAGAGAGTCTCATTAGGACTTTGACGTTTCAAAAATCCAGAGAAATCTTCTTTTATAATTGTAATTTCTGCATTTTAAAGTGTTAATTTATTTTTGTTTTGTGGAATTTTGCATTATTTGTGGTAATTTTATATTTATGTATTGCTCATGCCATGATTTCTTTATTGATAACTTTCTATTTTTTATATTTTATTTTATTTTGCTGCCTTTAAAGCTAAATAAACTACTTTATTGACTGTACTGAAGAAATGCATCACGCTTGAGTTTTTCGTGCAAAAACGCACGTTTCACTTTTAGTATTCCATTCTTAAAGGATTTCTTTCTTAAATTATGTTTGGAATTCAGCATGAATGCCGCTGAATTTCGAAGTTGCTACTCCGTGATTGACCAGAACAATCGCTATTGCAAGGGAACCATTTGATGGGAAGCATGGGATTTGCTCTCCAATCTCAATGTGCACAGTCGAGAGCTCTAGTATTTAAATGGTCGATGACGGCAGCGGCTACGTCCTCACGGCCTATCCAGGATAGGAAGAATTGATGATGCAATCCTCGCCCAGCAACCAGAACACCTCTGCACTTGCCACGAGTTCCATGCGAATTTACTGGAACTGGGGTTGGGTTCTATGGCATGGGTTCGTCTTGGTTAAAGGGTTGTAAATTTGATAGTAATGAAATGGTAATACTTGGATGCTGAAACGAGCTTTTTTGGACTGTTCATTAAAGTAATTGGACAACTTTTTATAAATGGTTTGGGTTAAAACTTTAGAAAATTCGTAATTTTGCTCTGTTTGTAAAAAATTGTTTACTTTTGCCACCTGAAAATTTGAAAACCTTAGAAATTCCGAACGACGGTCGGATCGGTTTATCCACTCGCAGATTATTTCTGCACGTGGTATAGTGCATTTGATGGACACGGATATATGTCAAATTGGACCAGGTATTTCAGGCCAAATTTTTCAACCTGAACAGAGGACAGATGTGCCTGATGACGTACGATATATCCAAACCGAAAAATTGGGAAAATGTTTTGGTATGCAACAATTTGCTCGCGTGATTCCATATTTCACAAACAACGGTGAAAATTAAAGAAGATAATGTATCAAAAACGACTTCAACCATCTACCGAAAGCATATGGATCCTCTATACTTTTGGCGGATCGCATCAGCCTAACTACGTTTCTACTGCTGTTTAAGATGCTGAAGAAGGTAAGTCGATTTTGTCGAAAAATGCCTAAACCCCAAACTGCCCTGAACTGCGTCTTATTGAAAAATACTGTGCAATAATTACGCGGCATCTTAAGGAGATGGGAGAGAAGCAAGCTCTTTGACTGCTCAAGAAAATTTGTCTGCAGCACAATGAAAAGTTACGAAGAAGTTGTGCAGAATCTACGGAGCTTCAAAAAGAAAATGAGCATTCTTCAGAAAAGAGAAGTAAATATTCAAATCACTGAACTGATTTCATATGTATTTTAATGGCCATTTCGAACTCTAATAGTTACCTGCTAGAATAAGTCAAGTTGTCGTTATAAAATAGAAGATGGAAACGGTGAAAGGCCATTTCCAGTCCTAGCGATTCTAAAACATGATAAATATATGGAAAGATACAAAGTAAGAGGAATGAAACGGGCCTGCAATTGAGCCCGGCCTCCTGCGTATGAGCAAGAAGTGGTAGCCATATGACCAGTAAGAGTGATTCAAATTTTGACTTTTGCCCCCGATGCTTAAACGATTGCATTTGCCATTTATATAATCCTCCTAAATTTTAATTTTGGATTAATTTGACTGTGCACGTCATTTGAAGTTTGATATACGAAACTTGCATATATAGCGGAAGATCGTTCCGGTGTTAGAACTATTTAAATATAATTAACATTCTACAACAGAATCTCCTATGAAAGGCAGTTTTGTTGCAAGATTACTCGTTTGAACAAAGTTATAAAGAAAACAAAATGCTCATTATTGATATTGATGTTATTCTTTACGTGTTAATTGAATTTCCACGATTCAGTATTTCCAATAACTTTTCTTAGAGCATCCTATCGTTTCAACAAAGACGTTCTGTTTCTTTGTAAAATTTCTTATTTGATGTACTCATATGTTGAGAGCTTAAGGTGGTTATACAACAAAACCTGATCAGCCATCTTAGAAACTCTTTTCTAGTATTTTCATGCGAATTGAGAACCTACAAGGGGATGAAACATCCGTAGATCGTTTGCTTACTCGCTTAAACAATCGACTTTATTGCAGCATTGTTCGAATTATTACGCAAGATTTGAACTTTGATTTTTTAACTTTAGGTAGAAAACCGTGTGGTGAATTGAAATTCTACCATTATCAAAAGTTCAAATCTGGCGATATAATTGCAATGGAAACTAGCTATTACTAAAATGTCAATATTCAAATGAACTTATACAATACCCTAAAAAGCGTTGAAGAAGTTTTTTCCCTGAAATTTACTGTTTTCATAGAAATTTTCATACAAACTTCAAACCGCGCGTGCTCACTCAATTTATATAAAATATAAGTATTTCCTAAAGGTTTTTTCCTATGGAATTTCTGAAGAAAATCCTGGAAAGAATCAGGGACGAGTTGCTAAACGAATTTTCGGAGGAATGTATATAATTTTCGAAAGAATGGATGTTTAAAAAACAGATGAACGGCCTAGGACAAAAATCTCACAAATAAAATAATTCAATTCAATTCAATGAATTAAAAAGTCCTACAGGAAGTTCTTAAGAAATTCCAGTGGAAATTTCTAAAAGAATTCCAAGATTTTTTCTAGAGCTTCCAAAGATAATTACTGAAGAATTTCTGGAAAAAATCTGGTGCAATTAAAACCTGTATGATATTTTTAGAAACTACTAAACACTTTCGAAAGGAATGCTAGATATGAAAGAATTCTCAAAGAAACTTCGTTGCAATTCCTCAAGATGTTTAGGAGGGAATTTTAAAATAAATGTCTAGGTTCAAAAAGAGGTTTTAAAGGAATTTTCAGAAGAAACTCCAATAGGAAATCGTCAGGAATTCCTGCATAAATCAGAAAAGTCCTAAAAAACTTCCGTGGAGCTACATATTTTGGTGATCCTGCCACGCTATTTAATTTTGGAATATGAATATATAATTTCCAGATGCTGATTTCACGTGGTGATTTCATTCACAAATATAATATTGAAAACATTAGAACTGTGATGTTATGTCAAGCGAAGAATGAATGGTTTGTTCTGCGAGTGTCACAAGGCAACAAAAAAATTTAATTCGTTTCTTATTTTTCGTGATTTTTTCAGTAGTGAGCACGCTTGGAGAAAGAAACGTGAGAATTGGTTCGGTATTTCGTTGTTCCGCAATAAAACGAATATATATGTCCAGTGAAATGGAAAATGGAACAGTTTCCTTATTCCGCTCGGCCATTTGAGGACAGACAAATAGTAGTAAATTTATGAAGGAGTTTCTGCACCTCTGCAGTCGTTTCCAGAGCCAAACAGGGTTTATTTTTTCTACTAAAATACAAAAACAATAGTAAAACCTGTTTTGAATATAGAAGTAAGACGTGCTTCCCCCACAAATATATTACAGTCTTCAGGTATTCCAGCAATTATAGTTCTGGAAGAAGCTTCAGGTCATTTGGCATAACAAACCATTGTCATATTTTTTGTTCAATTTTTGTTTGACTAATTGACTAAGCGGTTTGAAGTGCCGAAAAAATCAGATTGGTGAATATAACACCAGTTGATAGTAGAACTAAAGGACGTAATCCTTTCATAGAAATCACACATAGGCCGAATACAGGACACTCTTTCCTTACCTCCAAATAAATTGGATGGCAACAAGGTCACTAAATGCCAAAATTGTTATATACTGGCCTTGTTGTTTTTTTACTTTCATGAGGAACGAAGTGAAAGATTGCCCGTGCAATGCCCTATGAACAGGCGCTCGCGCGGATTAAAGCAGTGGTGGATATGGTGCCACCTTTAAAATAGCGTGCTCCCGGATTAAGACAATGGTAAATGTGATCCCTTATTCAAAAGTAATGCCCAGAATTAAGGAAATGGTGGATATGATTTCTTCTTTTTAAGTAAGTGTTTGTCCGAATTAAGGCAATGGTGGATGCATCCCTTCTTTAAAGTGAGCATTTGCCCATGTCAGCAATTATGGATGTGTTCCTTCTTTAAAAGTGGATCAAGGAAATGGTGAATGATGCCTTCTTTAAAAGTAGTGCGTTTGTCCAGATTAAGGAAATGGTGGATGGATTTTCTTTAAAGTTGGAATTTTCCGGATTATGGCAAGGTGGACTTCTTTAAGTAGGCGTTTTCCCAGATTACTGCAGTTTATGCGTTTTCCTGGAATGAGCGCAGCTGATATGATTCCTTCCTTAGAAGTAAAGTTATCTATAATAGAGCAATAATGAATGTGATCTTTTCTTAAAGTTCGTCGAGTTTGTCCAAAATATCAATTGTAGATGATTATTCCTTCAATGGAACCAAACAGCAGTCTACAATGAGTTAAATAATATCATCCTTTGCAGAAAAATCGTTTGTTGTGTAAGAATTATATCATCGTTTCGTTACAGCTAGATAAGATGTGACAGTTCAATTTTGACTGCCTTGCTGTTTCCTCAGCCGTTTGCTTCGACGAGGTGGTGATCATGCTTCCAAATAATTTGTTTGCAAAATTCGTCACATAATATGTTATTAAATTTGATGTTCTCTCGTTCATTTCTTCTATCATTCATCGTAAAGATGTTACGTACTATCAGAAGAAAGTTTTTACATGAAATTAGATGAGCTGAGTAACATCTTGGTAAACATGGTTTAAATGTGGTCAATTATGCTTCTAATCGAATGTTTTAAATTAGCATTACCTTTAGAATCATGTATAAAGCCTGTCCGTTAAATTTCGGACACCCATCATACAATGCGATTTTTAAAATTTTCACAAACCACCAGGAAAATCAATTTACGACAGATGAATCTCTCCGATTTACGTGGTGCTGCATTTTCATTCTCGTCAAATGAATAAAATGGCTACAAACCAATTAGACATTGTCTAAGTGTCCGAAATTTAACGTGGACAGGTTTATATTATTTGCAGTCTAGCATAAATTCATTCCACAAAAAAAATCAAATTTTATAGTTCGATTGAAGTGTTTGCTCTTATCTTCTGACTTTCAGTCGAAAATTATTCAACAGGTTCACATTTGATTCCCCAGTTTCGCCCGTTTGGGTCTTATTCAAGGAAACGCAGTCTGCCGTTTTTCGTACCTTAAGATCTGATTCTTGAAAAATCCCAATAAGCGGCCGAAACGTCGGGCAAGGAAAAATAGCTCCTTGAATAATTTCGAACTAAAACTAGAAAATAAAAAAAAAACTAAATAAATTTGTTTGCGTGTTTTATAAATATCAATTTTTGCTAACACGTAAGTTAACAATAAGCTGCTTTTCTGAAAATGTATCACCGCCGATCAAGTAATTTTCCAAAGCAGTTTTAGATATGATTCAATTTTCGAAATTAATTCGAAATGAGGCAAAGAAATTTTATATCAATTCGTATATTTATTATCTTATTATTATTATTATTATTTATTATTATTTTTATAAATGACCCGTAATACTGGGTAGAAACCTTTACGTGGTGTGTCACGGTAAGATCTACCACGGTTACATTGCCAGCTACAGGCAAATCCTGACCCAACGATTACCTTCCTCATTCTCAACTCGTGGTACTTATATGAGGTGTCGCTAAGTCGTGGCCTCTCGTTAAGTAAATCCATCACTTTTCCCTTCCTCTCTAGTTACGGTGAAGATGGAGCGGCCAGGTAGTAATCTATACTTTTGTTATTTTTGTTTGGACTGGAATCAAGGACCACTCCCTTCTTGATTTCTGATAGCATTTTGAATAAGGATATCAAAGTAAAACATGAGTATCAATCTAACATGAATTATTATTTATATAAATGGTTTCCATCTTTCGAAAATTGTCTAGTATGTTAAAAATCCCTTTTATGAAAATAAATTATACGAAGAACTCCTCATTACTAAATTATGCAAATCCCGTTCTCGGCAGACTACTTTCACTTTTTCGTGTTCAAAGTTATTCTAAATGTTATTAACCTTTATGTCGACTTGATTCTTTTTTAACCATCAATAATAACAAATTTCCAGTTTTCCTATTTCTGAGGAACATTTTGGCTAATGGTCTATCCTTGGGAATAGCTTTCTGGCATTTGGTCCATACTGGCAAATAGGTTTCTACAACCGCAGTTAGGTGGAACCGAGCGCTGTGGTGCTCATCTGGAAAGCAATGTTACGACAACCTTCGAGGTGGTCGATGAACTTATCTACTTTGGCACATTATCTGTGGAAATCGTAGCACAGTCGTAACAAATATGGACTTTAGAGCATACTCTACGGGCAAAGGGCTTGGCCAATGCTCGAGGAGGACTTGCTTATCGTTGGAGTTTCAGAGCGACGCATGCTTAAGATCATCTGGCGTTAGGGCTACTTTCAGCGAGCCCAGTATTCAGAAGGCGCTGGACCTGGGTATGATGGGCAGGAAATGTTGCAGTATTGCTCGATAGCTAACGACTTGGCAAATGCTGTGGAGATCGGGAGGGATGGCTTCGAACCGAGCCAGGTATTGTGGCGCAAATAGTTGATTCAGTTATTTTGTTCAGATGTAAATTAATAAAATAGATAATTATAATAATAACATGATTGAAAATCAACTGGCCAATGGGTATGCAAAGATATATAAATGTCTTTTCCGCAGATCGTACAACCACACAAATGAATTCAGTCAAACAGATTTCTGCGAAACGTTAATTCACAAATCTAAAAAGCCACACAAGACCACCGAGAAGAACAAACTAACGAAATTCAGTGTCACCCACCATTGCTACACGCTCACATAATCGTTTGCAAGCTATTAGCAGCAGCAACAGCACAAGAACGGATCGAAGCGAAAGTTTGTGGGTCGTTTGCGACTCCGCCGCCGCTTACCCCAGCTTCGCTTCGGTTCGGTGTCCCTTTGCCGCGCAGTTCTCCTGCATGGGAGGGCGGATAGCGAAGTCTCGCTCGGCGTTGGACGCCACTTGATGCGTCTGATGGTCTTGCTGAGGGCTTCAGACATAGGCCAGTCAGCAGCAGCGGGTCGGAATCAACTCTAGAGAAGAGATTGTGTGCAAAAATGTGTCGGATGGTATCTAATAAATAACGTTTTGGTTTTCTTATTGATAGACGTGAATGTGGAGTAGATCGGTAGAATTTCCTTTCAGAAAAGTGCGTTATTTTTTTATAATTACTGTAAGCATTAAGTATTAATATTACGTGAAACAAGAAAGAGAGCGTAAAATATAAGCAAATTAATTTATCGTCGTATTCATCGAAAATCTTCTTTCATCTTGAGAATAATTTTAATTTCGATTCATTAAGAATCAAAAACCATGTTTGAAATTCAACCAAACGAGCTATATCTCGTTTAATTTCAAATGTTTTTGCAGTGCTCTTCTTTAAACCTAGGTTATCCTCCATCAAAAACGAAACTAAATTCATACTCAATGCTAAAGGCAGTCGATTCCATTTTTTAATAGCCAAATTAAAGTTTGCTAAACATTGACTCGATTCCTAAATAAACTGGAAAATTCAGTAAAACTCAGGACTTTTTCAAACATGTTAAACACATGTCTTTACTAACCTGTATTTCAAAAAGACACTTTCTTCAATCTCAACAAAACCTGAATCAAGAAATGCCAAAACACAATTTCCTCATTGCGCCCAATCTCCGCCATCGTCTCCGGTTCACAGCACTACACGCAACGCGGCAGGTGAACCCAAATCGCTTCCAACCAACTCTGTCGCGTTCTCAGTACCCGCCGAAGGCCACCACCCATTTCGCCGCTTTTCTCCGCCAACCGATCAAACCAATCAATCCCCAATTTCCCTGCATCTGTCTTTGCTTTTGCGGGAGCGCACATCTTCCTGTTAGCATCTGGCGTGGCAGCATAATGCTGCTGAACGTTCATTTACGCATCTTATGAAGTGTTCCATCAGTTGCGCAGCAGTTCGAGACTGTTCAAATTAGATCGACACGAGCGTGAAACAGTTGGAACACTTTGGAATGGAAAGCGTTCCTTGAAGCTCCATAATTTTCACATAAAATTTAAAATTGACATTAAACATAAGCACTAATTAAAATTGAAAATCTATTTTAAAATATCCATTAACCTCTAATGCCCTAAGTTTCACGAAAATTACGTATTCTTGATCTATCGTCTAGCTATCTCGGCAAATTAGTTATAGTTTTGAGAAGTATAAATCATGAAAGTAAACGTTACATAAATACCAACCGAAGAAAAAAAATTGATTTCAACATCCTACCTCGAAAAGCCCGGTGCCGGAATTTAGATATAGGATGCGTCCGATGTCCGGTTTATAGAAAAAAAGCAGATACGATTATTCCTCTTGAAGATAAACTAGACCCCAACGTTAATTACCAAACGCCAAATTTCGGACTCCTACAATTTATTCTCTAATTGATAATTTCGGATCATTATAGGAAAATGTCTGCCCACATTGGAGCGTGTTTACGTTCCTGCCCGAAAAACAACACCACTGGGAGGATAACATCCCGATACAAAGGCGTGATATTTTTAGTGCCCGATTTTCCGCTGCCTCGTCTGTTTCTGCTTTTTTTCATGCCGTTTTGGTTCTGCTGGCTGGTAGCCGGGCATGTTATAGTTGATGAGCCAGACCCACCAAAATCCAACGATTCGATGTGATGGTGCGATGGGCGGTGGAGCAGCAGCGTCCCATACACGTTCCTCCGAAATGTTATTGCTTTATAGTGTACAATATACTCAGGAGAACCATTCACTTGTTGGTGGGATTTTGTTATGGTCCGATCCTAGTAGAACGCTTTTGCTGTGTGAAAATTTCAGATGAAACACTGTTTGGGTTAATATGTTGGCCCATGAATAAACAGTTGGAGCTGTTTATCGGTTGCAGTTCAAAATGTGCGTTGGATGCTTCACGGAATTCAATGAAATCTGTATTGAGAACATGTTCCATCAATCGTTTTTTTTGTAGTTCAAAGGTTTATTGCTTGTGCGTCGTGTATTCAACACATTAGAATGCCCCAAAATGTGGTGAGACGGAAAAATCTTATTTGTGAAAACAAATTTTGGGAGCCAAACCCACGTCAGCCGTTCACAAGTGCTTGAAAAAAATATCACAAATTTGATTTTAATCGACTCAAAAGTTTTTTGGGCAGTGAAGAACACAAATCAAATCTTTCTCTTGTCCCATCTTACTCTAACGGTTTTCAAAGACTCGAAGATTCGCGCTGTTTTGTTATGCTCGAGCAAAGAAGTTTCGCGATTGAGATGAGAACAGCAGTGCGAATATTGAATCCGACCCACACCTCGTACGAGTATGCCTGCGCTCAAAACTATCGACAGTGCACAGCACGCGTCAAAGTCGAACGCCGCGGCTAAACATGTGAAAAGCAGTAAAGGGCTCCTTAGCCGTGCGGTATGACGCGCGGTACACCACAAAACAAGACCATCCTGGGAGGCTGGGCTGGGTTCGATTCGGTGCCGGTCTAGAGCAATTTTCGGATTGGAAATTGTCTCGACTTCCCTGGGCTACAAAAGTATCATCGTTAGCCTCGCGTATACGAATGCAGAAATGGTAAATTGGCTTATAAACCTCGCTGTTAATAACTGTGGAAGTGTAATGAACACTAAGCTGCGAGGCGGCTCTGTCCCAGTGAGGATGTAATGCCAACGAAGAAGAAGAAAAATAGAAAACAAGACGATAACTAGGCCAAGAATACGCGCAGCAGCTGGAAGTGGCACACCAAACAGAGAGAACATAAATGCAGCTTTTTGAAGATGGTGGAAAGATAATCGATCGCACATTGGAAATAACAGTGCACTATGAACACCTCAAGAGGTACACGAGCCATCAATGCAAACAGACGCAGGACAGACAAAAACTCGATTTTATGGAAGAAAAAGCGCCAACAGGAAGATCCGAGACGGCGAAGAGACGGAGCAAATGTACTGCAAGTAATAACATACAGAAATATCTGCATGAAGTTGATCCGTTCACCATGTAAGAATATCCGCAAAACACTTGGCAACATCCGCGTGGAGGACACTTTGCTCCCGGATAGACCACGATTAGCTGATCGATCGACGACATTTCTCCGGATCACTACCTTGTATGTTACAAAATTCAGGTGCGACTTTCCATGTCATGAATTCACGAAACAACAAGAACGATGTGTTTCAATATCCAAGCTTGTCAGTTGAAGGGAGCTACTGAACAGCACCACCAGAAGCTGGAGAGACGGTTAGGAGATGGCACGCAGATCTCTGCCGAAGTCAGCAGATTGTGGGAAAATATCCACGAAGCTGTGGCATTACAACAGCGCCAGGAAGTGCAGTGCACTGCCACTGTACGTGCAACAAATGGCTTGGTTTGATGGGAGTACCAGCGGTACGATGACGGAAAATGTTCATGAAGTCGAGTGCTAGGGCTGGGTCAAATTCGTTCTAACAGAGAGCGGTACAGTGTAGCAAGAGCAGAAGAGAACAGATCCACGCAGAAAAAAGGCAAACACGAAGAGGTAGATAACTGGAGCGCAGAGAACATGGATAGAAACGATATGCGAGGTTTACGCAACTGTCAATGGCGCGCGCATAAGACTGCGCCAGTACCCGCATGATGCAATGACCGAGAGAGGAATTTGCGGACAAGCAGCACTATGGTGGCAGCCGGGTGAAAGGAGTACTTTGAAGATTGGGGACAGTGAAAATGAAGGTGGTATTAAGGCATAGATGGACGATAGTCCACGACGGTTGACTGGGGAAACACCGGCGCTGAACGAGGTAAAAGTGGGCTCTAGACGAGCTGAAAACAGTAACAGCTGACTGGGCCGGACGACGAATCCCGTCAAAGCTTCTCAAACACAGGTGCAGCAGCTGCATCAATCAATCCACTCATTATCCAGAAAATGTGGGAGGATGAAGAACTCCCACGTAGCCGGCTGGTTGAGAATGACCTCCCATTGCCCAATCTATAAGAAGGGCACATACTAGAGTAGGCTAACTCACAAAAGGTCACCTTCCTGAACTTCGGCGTACATTTTTGTCACGCATCCTGCTAACAGATTGAGACCGCTTGATGGAGTCCTTCGTAGGGCCCTCCCTTAGCCGTGTGGTAAGACGCGCGCTACAAACACAGAACCATGCTGAGGGTGGTCTGGTCGATTCTCCGGTGCCGGTCTAAGCAATTTTCACTGGATTAGAGGTGTCTCGACTTCCCTGGGCATAAAAATATCATCGTGCAGCCTCATGATATACGATGCAAAATGGTAACCTGGCTATGAAACCTCGCAGTTAATAACTGTGGAGTGCTTAAGAACACTAAGCTGCAGGCGGCTCTGTCCCAGTGTAGGATGTAAGCAAGAAGTTGTGAAGAAGAAGGTAACGAGATGAGTCCTCGTCGGCGTATAATAGCAGTTTTCGCGAGGCTGATAAACAACGGATCCGATTTTTACCTGCGGATGATCCTTGATACATTCCAGGACTTCACTGCAGGCTCATCATCTGTTCATTGATCAAAGCAGCGTATGGTAGTGAAAAAGAAATTAGCTGTGGCAGAGTAATGTCCTGAACATGGTTTTCTCCGAGCGAAACTGATTAGACTGATACGTGCAACGCTGGATGGCTCGAAATCAAGTAATCGGATGCATATGGAAGGTCAACTCGTTGGTAATTAGACTGGATTGAAGCGGGTGATACACTTTGAAGTTATTGTTCAACATTGCACTCGAGGGCACTATTAAGAATCTGGAAAACAGAGTAACCTATCATCACTTTGTCGTCGCACATATGATCCTGGGCTTTGCGGACGACATAGACCTCATATGTCCCACTGAATATGGAGACGGCGAGGATAGAGCAACTATTAACCTCTACCAGAGACAAAGCACATGGTGGCAGGTAGAGGTATAAGGATGACCTAGTGGTGTTGGTGCAGAAGTGAAAGATTGATGGGAATGTGTTTGAAGCTATTGAAGAATTTATTTTCTGTGAAATACTTGTAAGTGAAAGATGTATTGCTGCTGTCGAATGGGTCCACGTGAGTTGCGTTACTCCAGCTAAGTCCCGAACATGCAGACGGAAACGAAATTGCTCTACAACGCTCTGATTCTGTAAGTTGGCCCTTTGGACACTGAAGCAAAATGACAGTAAAGAGGCGAAAATGATGTGTGGCGCAAAGACATGAATCATAAGCGCTGCAATAAGTACACTGAAATCAGATTTCGTGTGTGTTATCTACGTAGTAACGATGATTTACAATGATAGGAAATGCTAATATCATCTCCAAGCTGGACGTATACATGTTCATGATAAGTGCATTAGATAAGGCGAAAGTATAGAATTGATAGTTCCGTTTAGAGGATACGCAGGCATGAAGAGATGTTTTTAGAAGTCGATTTGAAAGCGAGGGAGGGCAATATTTGGATGGCACATATCGCACGACCTTCCTCTATACCAAGCTCCAAGTGAGTGAGGGAGGAAGAATATGCAGTGTGAAGCACTGGACAGACCAATGAGAAAACAGAACTGTGCAATAAAAATCCTATTGACTAAATGCTGAGTGTCATTATTAGAAATTTGGAGACAGTAATTGACCGATAGCAATCCTTCCCACGTGATGGCATATGAGCAAGTCAAAACCACCTTCTTTGCCAGTGGAGATATATCAGCCTTCCACACTGATATTCTTCCTCCCCTTCTATCACAGGAGCTTGCAGAAGGGAAGTCGTGCGATACTGTGCCATCACAAATATTGCCCCGACTCGCTTTCTAAATCGAACTTCTATAAAAACATTCTTTCATGCCTGCCGTATCCTAACGGAACTATCAGGTTCATGCTTTCGCCTCTAATGCTATCAGCAACGCTAGCGTCCAAGTTTGGAAAGATAATATAACATTTCCTATCGTATTAAAGTATATAAAGAAAAATATTGTGAATCGCATAAATGATACGGCAGCAGACTTCAGTGCTGGTCCTTAGTGTGAATTTATTCGAAGAATAATAGTGAAAAAATATTCAACAAGAAAGTCTCGCCAATAAAGACAAACAAAAATCAAGAAGCGCTTACCAGACGACTTACGATGGAAGGCTCATAGCACCTGGCTGCATGCGCAGGAATCGAACCTGGACGTTCGGGAAACTGGAGAACAGAAGCTCTACAATATAATGAGCATAAGTGCATCGACGCTGTACCACTTGGTTCTCAACCTGGGTACATGTACTCCTGGGGATACTTCGCTGGCCCCAGATGGTACCTCGGAAAATCCGTAATGGCGGACGTATTACATTCCAATCAAACTCATTTATAAAGTTTGATTGTGCATTTTTATTTCATACTTTGTCTTAAACCGTCTTTCAAGCCAAGGCTTTCGCGAGAGTCTTCAGCGCTTCGGGGAGCTCTTCAAGGAACCTTCAGAGCGGAGCCGCTTGAGCGAGCCTTGAGCAGAGCTCTTCAAGAGGCCGAGCCTCTTTCAAGAGGCAGCCATCGACAGCCACTCTTTCAACGAGGCCTGGAAGCCTCTTCAAAGAGGCTTGAAGCCTCTTTCAAGTCGACCTCCTAAAGAGCCCGACCAGCTCTTCAAAATCCGGAAGCAAATCTTTCAAGGCCCGAGATGCCGTCCTTTCGAGAGGCCAAGCCTCTTTCAGGGAAGCCAAGCTTTTCAGGGCCGAAGCCTCTTTCAAGGGCCCTGAAAGCCTCCTTTCAAGGGCCAAGCCTCTTTAAGGAGCCTGACTCCTTCAAGAGCCGGAGGCCTCTGCTCAAGGCCCAGAGGCCTCCTTTCAAAAGAGCCGGAAGCCTCCTTTCAAGCCCAGGGAGCCTCTCAAGGCCAAGCCTCCTTTCAAGAGGGCCTGCAAGCCTCCTTTCAAGGAGCCCGGAAGCCTCCTTTCAAGGCCGAAGCCTCCTTTCAAAGAGCCGCCAGGCCTCCTTTCAGGAGGAAGCATACTCAGAAGCGCCTCAGCACTGGAAGTTTTAAGTGGCTCAAAAGCCGCCATTAAAGAGCTCCAAGCCCCTACAAGAGCGCGAAGCAAACTTTAGAGATTTGAAAACTCTTCAAGAGGTTCGAAAGCTCCTTCCAAGAGGCTCGCAACCTCCCTTCATAGGGCTCTCAATTATCTTTGAGCCTACTTGAAAGAGGCTCAATCCTATTCAAGAGCAGCCTCCTTTATGAAGTAGCGGCTGCCTTTAAAGGCCTGAACCCTCCCTTCAAGAGGTTCAAAACCTTCCTTCAAGAGGCTCAAGCCTACTTTCAAGATATTTCAACTGATGTATAAACTTATTTTAAATTGGAATAATGAAAATTTCAGCCCATGTTATGGAGAGTATCCACTGTCCCGTTAGAGGTCGACATCATTACGTAAGCATTCGAGGGGGTCTCTATTTTCTTACGTTCCATATAAATAAAAAAAATGATTTGTATGAGGAGGGAGAGGAGGTGGGTTGAAAAAGCTTACGTAATTAATTATGGCCCCTTAGTTTTAGGATTCATTTTCATAAGGATCTCGTAGGTTACGCTTATTTCCATTTACAGCAAAAATGAAATTTACCTCAATTAATGCAAAGTTCGAAGGGTACCTCTCAAGAAAAAAGGTTGAGAAACTGTTGATGTAGCCAAACAGGTATCCGGGAAGAGTGCGTGGACTCTAGACGTCTTTAACGAACATCGAGGTTCTTATATAAATGTGAACGAACGCGCTGCAACAAGCAGCTCTATTGCACTTCTTTTATGGCAGCTAAATAAAATTTTCCATTTAAATTAGAAACCACATAAACAATTGAGTGCCAATAAAAAAAATCAGGGTATGGCAATAAATAGTATAAATTTCCACAATAAAACAATTTCCATAAACTATTAAAATTTCCCACAGAAACAAAAAAATAAATAAGCACTTTTAAAAGCAAAAAGTAGCAATTATAAAGAAGAATTTTCCATAAAAAGAATCAAAATGTTCAGCGAAAAAAATACAAAATTTTTCATAAATAAATCCAATATTAGCAATAAACAAATACAAAATTTTCCACAAAATAAATATTTTTTTCCTCAAAAAATAAATAATTTTCCACAAAATAGTCAATAAGAGCAATAAAAATAAAAGAAAATTCCATTAAAAAATACAAGAAAGCAATAAAGCTGATGAGAAATTTTACATGAATTTTAAACGCTTTTGAAGAGTCATCTATGGAAAAAAAAAGCACAGTTTGATTGCTTTTTATATTATTTCTTTATGGAAATTTTCTTATTTTATTGCTGTCATTTCGTGAAGAATTTTATTTATTATGGAAAAATATATTTAATGGAAAATATTATTGTGCTAATAATGTTATTATAAATTAACATTTTTAAATTTGTTACAATTTTACTTTTAAAATAACAATATTACATTTAATGAAAAATTACAATTGTTTATAAATTGACACAGAAATTATATTATTGTGCTCATACTAATTTCTTGTGTTTCAATTTTCTATTTTCTTATAGAATTTTCTAATTGTTTGAGGAAGTATTTATTTTAATTATTCTTTTATGTCGATTGGGTGCATTAGAGCAGCGTGTGCTTGACATGACAAAGGCGTTTCCACCTTTCAGGCAACGATTGCGATGCTTGCTTAAGATCTCATCTTCATGTATCATAGAGGAGATATTTTCAAGCGTTAAACCTCTTGAAAATAAATTACGCATATTTTTATTGATTTATTTATTTCTACGTGTTTTTACAATCTGTTTCGAAGAATGGTTATGTACAGTCAAAACTAAAATTATTATAAATTATCATCATTTTGAAGTGTTTCTTTCTGTTATTCTGGAAGTAATTTCATTCCCGACCATATTTCTGTGGTAGCCCTGCAAAGAAGTTTTATCCTCTTTCCGCAGGATCGGCAAAATACTTTAAGCTGAATAATTGGCTTCTTCATCTTTCTGTGAAGAGTGTGCGGTGTTTATAACGGAGATGCTTTTTTAATCTTTCGTTTATTTGGAGGCTCAGTTGCCGTGAAGAAGCGTTACGGAGCCGAAATCAAGTTTAACAATTTCTTAAAATCGCACAATAATTTAGGAACCGAAAGACTCGCGGTTTTGGTCAAGGGTTAGGGAATACAAATATAGTAGGAAAGGAAGGAATTTAGGGTGTAAGTAATTACGATGCTGATGTTCCACATAGTTGACATTCTTGCGCTGTTTCACATCTGTAACAGGATAAACTTTTGGGAGACAACAATGAGAGGAAGACATACGAAAGGGGTTAACGACAGACATTGAATGAACAACAAGAGGAAGACATTCGATATGAGGAACGACAGACAAGGGTAGACTAAGATCACAATCTTGTCAACGCTTTCACAAATTGGTGGACGAAGACATGTATTCGAGATCAAGGCCCGCCAACACTTCCTAATAGGCTGGTTGTTTCCTCCGGACCGGAGATGTTCAGTTAATGCAGATCTGGGGAACGGAGATGCTTGATGACGTAGATTGCCACGCCTAAATATTGACGCCGAAGGAGGACAAATCGACATTATTGTTTCATAAGGGTGAAAGTCGCCAAATGACTAGACTTTGACTTCTGCGAATTTCAGGAAGATTAGATACTTCTGGCGGTATTTTCCACTTCGGTGATAGAAGGCGCGGAGATCCACCAGTTCAAGTGGTTGCTAATGGAAGCGATCCTAATTGTTGAGGAATTTTACAGGAGAGAGGCGTTGTTTACGTTTGCTGCCCTTATGAAACCTTTGTGTCGAAAAATATTACAAAATGACAGGTGTGCTCGCCTGTTAAGTGCAAAAAATCAAAAATAACTAAGGATACGGATTCAGAGTATCTATATTATAATTTTATTTTAGAAAAAGATGATTATGCTGTAACAATTGTATTGGTTTCTAAATAGTGATGTGGATATATTGTCTTCTCCACAGGATATGATAATAGTTTGAACTGCTTCGATCCGAAGTCAAACCCAACAATACTGTAACTT
>NC_085139.1:232077765-232200011 GCF_024139115.2 Armigeres subalbatus | reverse complement strand
CAGAGTTTCTCCAGGAATTCCTCCTGAAGTTCCTCCAGGAGTTCCTACTGAAGTTCCTCCAGGAACTCCTCCTAGAGTTCCTCCAGGAATTCCTCCTGGAATTTCTTCAGGAATTCTTGCGGTAGTTCCACCATCAATCCCTCCAGAAGTTTCTCCAGGAATTCCCCCGGAAGTTCCTCCAGGAATTCCTCTTTATGTTACTCCTGAAATTCTTCTGGAAGTTCCTCCAGAAAACTCGTTCTTCAGGCCTCCTGATTTCTAATATGAATTTTCCTGCAGTTCCCAGGAATTCTACAAGAATTCTGGGAACTCCAGAAACAGTTCCTCGAAGAGTTCGAGGAGGAACCCAAAAATCTTCTAGGGTTCTTGGAAATCCACCAATAGCATCGTAGAAATTTTCCGAAATTCTTCATGGAGATCCTCCAGGAATTCCTGCTGGCTTTCTCTAGGAGTTCCTCAAGCAATTTCTTTAGAGAGAATTTTTGAAGGAGCTCCAGAAATATCATTGTAAGAGGGATTCTTGTAGAAATTCCAGGAGAAACAACAACATGAATTTCTGAAGGACATTTAGGATGAATTCTTGGAAGACCTCAAGTACTGATGTAACTCCATTATACATTCCTTGAGGAAGTTCAGCAGAAATATCTGCAGGATTACTCGAAGGAGTTTAGGTACTCCACAAGAAATTGCTGATTGTTTTTTTAGAAAATTTCTAGAGGAATGAATTTTGTAGGATTTTCAAAGGTATTTCTACAGGAACTCCATATGAACTACTGGAGGAGTTCCTGGAATATATTTTCAGTGACCTCCAGGAATTTCTTGAATTTCTCCTAGATCTTCTTCAAAGAATTGTTCTTGTGGTTATAGAATTCCTGAATAGTTTAGAACGAATTCCAGGAGGAATTCTCTAGCATCCTAGATCTTTTAGGAATTCCTGCAACAATCTCAGGGTACATTTTAGGAGAAACTCAAACACGAACTCCAGGAGAAATTTTAGGGAATTCTGAAAGGATTCTGAAAAAATATCATTGCAGTAGCTGTTATGGAGGAAGAGGAATGTTCAAAATTTCAAAGAAAATTCTCTTGAACATCTGAAAGACTTCCTGCTTCTTCCTGGAATTAAGAGAGAATCCTCCTGAGATTCCTGAAGAATTTCTCATTAAATTCAAGAAAATTTCTCCGGAATTTTGAAAGAATTTTACCTGGGATCTTAAGATAATTCCTTCTGTGGCTCTAGAGAATTTTACCTAAAATTGGTGAAATTTCGAAAAATCTATTCCTCGTGGTACCTGAAAAATCCTTCTGAATTCTAAAAGAATCCTTCTTAGAATTTTGAGAGAATTTGTCGTGCAATTCTGGGATGAAACTTGCTGAGATTCAGAGAATTCTTCTTGGAAATCCGATGAAATTTTTCCTGAGATTCCTCTTGATGTTATGATAAAATCTCTTTGAATACTGAGATTTTTTCAAAATTTTCATCCATGAAGTCATAGAAAAATAATCTATAGGAATTTTTAATTTCCTTTAAAAAATCAGATATTTTTGAATGAACTGATACGTGTGAGAAAATTGCTTAGAAATCCTGGTTGTTTTGTCCAACAGTTCTGGAAGACATCTGAAGAATTTTAAAAATATTCCATATAAATCCTCTAGGAATTTCGAATGAAATATTCCATGAATTCGAAAAAAATCCTTCAAGAGTTCAGAGAAACCGCTCTCGGAATCATTTGAGTCCTTATTCAGGTTTTGGAATTTTTTCGAAGGAATTCTTTCCTCCAAGATGATTCTGCCAATAAGCTTGAGACTGTTGTTTCTGCAGATAACCACGCAGAAATTGGCTGATCCATAGAACTCCTTTTTCAGAAATATTGTTTGCAATTCTTATAGCCTTTCACAGAATTTCCCCTTCTCAGAATTTTGGTTTATGATTTCTCTTAAATTAAACTTTTCAAAAGGCTATTTGAATGTGGAATTCAAACACATTCCAAAAATAAACTACTAAACAGAACACCTCAAAACAATCGGACAAATCGTTCCGGACAAACGTTCACTTCTTGAGAATCAACGGTCATCGCGACAGACTCGTCCGGAGTCTCCGGAGTAGCTCCAACAGGACAAATAGGAAATTTCAGACAATCACCCAACGGTCGCTGGAATCAACCGTGTAGAGACGAGACGCCCAGCCGTAATATACTTTTCATTTCACCAAGCATTGATGTTTGTGATTTTATAATCCGTTTCGCTCGAATCGAAAGCCCTCGTTGCTCAAGTCCTGCTGTGCCGTGAATTTCTCCAAAGATGCATTTCCATCACCTTTAAGGTATTGTACTGGAAAACTTTATCTTCAAATAGGTATCTATAGGTAAGGGCCGTACACATATTGCGTAAGCACTATGGGGAGGGGGTTTGCAACGTCTACGCGCCATATAAATAAAAAATCTTTTGTAAGGAAAAATCTTTCATGGGGGAGGGGGGTGAAAACCCAGAAAATTCTTACGTATGTACGCCTAATATGTATCATTTTCGTAAATTAGTTGATTTTATGCCTCGAAGAAGTTGATTTCTTTTCTGTTGTATAAACAAACTCAACGCAATTTCTCACGAGTAGAAAACAAAACAAACAGCAAGAGTCATCCTTCATTATTTATGATTCCATCATTCTCATACACACATTCTCACTCACTTGCAAAGGAAAAGTGGATGCGTACTTAATACGAGTTTGAAGCTACCGTTCGTGGTACTAACTTTAACACCGGATTATCAAAAATCCGTAATAAATCGAGTATTATACTCGTTGGTGCTTACCGCCATAAGTCTTGTAATAAATCAAATATAAAATGTTCCAATATTATGAAAGAATTCCTGAGGACTTTTAAATAATGATATAATATATCATGCTAAGTGCAATGTAAAAGAAACAACCAATCAGAAACTGAGAAATATCTTGGAATTACAAAAATTGGTAAAATGAAAATGGATGTTCTGTCCTTCAATAGACATGGTTTGTGCGTCGTGTTTAGAATGGATTAAAAATGACAACAAGTGGCGTATCTCTCTCTAACATTTGTTTAAATAATGCTTGAGAGTGTAATGCATGCCTTTAAATAAGGACTTGGACATATCCGAGTGACGTCAAGCTCGGTGAACTCGGCGCCGACGTACGTCAAATAAGACATACCCGGACGGGCGAGATGATCCTCGATCTGAAACGGGGCGTCTCCCAAAAGGTGAGGGTGAGGTCAAGGTCAAGGTGAGGGCACTCACGACGGAGGTGAATCTAAGGGTTAAAAACCTGGACGAGATCACCGAAGTCGGAGACAACTTAGTTGTACGAGAAAGGCAAAAAGATAAACAGTTCATGTATAAAGATTTTTTGAAATTAATCTTGTTTTGACGCGGTGCTTGACCCCTCCATAATAGGTCGTTTTATCCTAGTTATATTTTGTTCAGAATATTCAAAATTCTAGGCCACTAGCCCACTTCAAGACAATAACAAACACATCAAAAATAGGGAATGACATCACTGGCTGAGAATTATAGGAGCGTAACTGTATTGATCTATTTTTCTTCGTCGATATTTTCTTTATTATTCTGGCGAATTGCAGTAGTTTTCCGAAGATTTTATTGTTTGGTTTGATAAAGGTTGACTGCATCTTACATCAGAATCAACAACCATGGTTGTAGGTTTTGAATCAATTGAGTTATTAACAAAATACAAAATTGATTAAGAGAAATCAATCAATACAGTTACGCCCCAATGATTTAAGGCGCGAGATATTTGTTTTGTAGTAGTTGTTTATAGCAACGAGATTTTTTGATCTAGTAAACATTTCAGTCTTAATCCCATTCCTCGATCTCTCCTTATCTTGATGGTCCCTTCAATTTTGAGATGTGGAGAGGCGACTGTTATTCATATTTCACTCGATAACTGATTGATAATATTAAATTCAATAATATTTCACAATTACTAATAGTTGTCTTGAACATATTGTTTCTTTTTATTCCTAGATTGCTTTGTCGCTGGAAGAGTCGTTGCGGTTGTTTGGTACAGCGGAGGAAGAAAATTGGTGCTTGCGCATATGAAGATGCCAAGGAAACAAAATCAATGACGACCAGTTGTAACTTTTATCTGGCAAAGATTTTGCCAAATTCTGTTCATGTGTTCAAGAACACCGTCAATGGTTGGATGAACAACCATTATTCCGTAGCTCCGAAATTGTACATTGATAAGCAAGGCCTAGCTTCGGGCTTAATTGATCACGATCATCTTAAGGAACTGTTTGAGTATTTGACCTAAGAGTAGGACTTGAGAATAATAAACCAGAGCTGATAACAACCTGCATGCTACATCGAGGGACGAAGAATGGTCCGAAATGATACATAATCGTTCTGAAGATCATGCATCGTGTCAGTCTTATTAAAACGTAGATTATTCGATTTGCGAAGCGTATCTTTTCAAGTAACCACAAGCAAATCATGACTTTAGTGTGTACAGGATTGTTTGAAGCCTTTTTTATTACGCAGTTGCTCGTCATTTCAGGAGAAATCTAAAAATAATTACGTTATCGCAATACATGGCTCCTACAGTCAAACCTCCATGAGTCGTTATTGAAGGGACCAACGACTCATGGAAATATCGAGATGAGGAGAAGAAAATCCTTGGCAAGCTGTTTGAAGGGACCATCACAGTAACCCAGAAATATTTTTAATATATATTTGCTTCTATGAGTCGATATCAGTCATAGAACATCGACTCATGGAGGTTTTACTGTATTGCCAATTCATCGTACTGTTTCGACAAACAGAGGCATCTGGTTGGTATAGCAGATTTATTAATTCAATGTCGAAAAGAAGAAAGCATAAAATAGCAAAGTGTCTTCTAATATTCTTCAATTTAGTGAAGCCATCGATATGGATTACGAAATGCTTCAAGGCTTCAAATGCTTCAATTTACGGGATGCTGAATGAATCGAAAAAACATTATATTTTATAAACTCGAACTAGATTTTAAAAGTTTGGCAGAAATACCCTATCCAAACAGTGTCTGAAAATGGCAAACGGGGTTAAGGATGATGAGAAGGTGATTTACTTGAACCATGTGTCAACTAACGTTCAATCACTACTCGCCAAATGCACAATACGTTCTGGAAAGATGCCTGCTGCAATAACTTTCAGGATATCGATCACGTCGTCGTGTCGAATATACTAAATAACATCAACGTTGTTATTTATATCAACGTGTGTACAGTTAATAATTCGATAAAAAAATATCGTCATTTTTGTTAAATAGAAATTATACTCAACAAAACTTGTTAATAAAATTTTAACTTCGTAACTACAATATAAGGATTCGAAATATTAATTGCCTGTATTACGCTAAAAATTTGCCCTTTAAAGATCAGTTGGATTTTTAGCCGTAATACAGGCAATCATTGTCTATGTAGATTTTTTATCGAATAATTTGATTAACGATCATCATAATTTAACGATTGTTATAATATTTGTATAAAGGACCTTAAGGTATCTACTTTGCTAGAGAGATTTTTGTTATATGATTTGCTATAATAATCAAAAACAAATCAAGTTTCCGGCCCCATAACATCAACAACATTTCCAACATTGGTTAAGATGTTACAATATTAATTTAAGAAAACAGATGTAGTAACTAAACAGTCACACATAGTATGCTTCATCGAAACTTGTGCAATGCGGTAACGAGAAATGTTCGAATCTCAAAGATCACATTCCAATCCATAGGGAATTTCCACGAATCGATGTCGGCATCCTTTTTGACGCACTTTGAGCCTGCATCGACATATAGGTGCGCTGCTCTGCAGGTATCCCATGCCGTCTGCTTTGGGAACCATCTCATAAACCGAAAGGGCAGGGAAGGAAATCGATATCAAATTGAGTCAGGTTGTTTACATAAATAACACCATCCATGCATGGGATGGGTGTATACCGAGACTGCGTTTGTTGTCCATCGATTGGCGCCAGTTCGAACTTCTTGCTGACCGGTCCGCTGGGATTGAGATCGAGAGCCGCCCCCGCGAACATCACGTTGCAGAAACCGATAGCCGTCGTAAATTTTTCGGCAAATGCACAGCTTGATGCTTGTTCTGCTCGGTTGGTGTGTTTCGTTTAGTGGGCTGGTACCGATAAGGAAGACAACAATTACGAACAAAGGCGGATTTTTCGCTGGTCACTCCCTGCGAACTGACCTTCGGCTCTCGCTTGATTGTTTCCGAAAAGTCAAAGTTGATGATTTACGTCTAATTGAATGTTCCTAAGCGACGCCGCCGATTGGTCGTAAATTTCCAAACTGCCGAAAAATTATGATCTAAAGAGAATTAACTTTTTTTCTGTATTCAGCGATCCTCTTTCAGATGGGGAGGCATAAATCACTCCCCATCCCTGTTGCAGGACGGCCTGCAATCATCTCTCATTAAGCTTTCATTTTTCAAGCCGGGCGCCGAAAAGGGTGTTAAATGGGTTCCACTGAACCGACATCGATCCAGCGCCCGGTCTATTATGGCTCGTTAATTATCGCCTTAACCACGCTCACGAAGACTCCATCAGGAGGCCGGATCGGTGAAGGCGAAAGTGATTCCAAAGGCACGGATTCAAAGCGGTGAAAGTGAAGCATTTTGTGGTGCCTTTATTTATGTGCCTACTTAGAAGGAAGAAGATTTTCATGTTAACAGGTTACAGTTTTATTTAATTTGATTTGATTTTAAAACGGTTGCATCTTGAAGGATTGTTTCATCGAAATGAAATAAAAATTTACAGTCAAAACTGTATGTAAATGAATAAATGAAGTCATGATCAAACGGTCACTAAAAGCGCGTAGAGAATAAACATGCGTCCAGACTTTAGTGACTGAGTGACTTCTCCAGAGCAGGAAGCTTCCTCCAGAGCTGGAAAGCTCCTCCAGAAGCTGGAAAACTTCCTCCAGAATGAGTCAAAGCTTCCTCCAGAAGCTGGAAAGCCTTCCAGAAGCTGAAGCTTCGTCCAGAAGCTGGAAAGCCGTCCAGAAGCTAAAGCTGTCCAGAAGCTGTGCTTCGTCCAGAAGCTGGAAGCTCTGTCAGAAGCTCTTGCCCAGAACTGGAAAGCTGCCCAGAAGCTACAGACGGCTCTCAAGCTCCAGAGCTGGAGCCTCCAGGCTGACTAGCCTCCAGCTTGCCTCCAGAAGCTGCCTCCAGAAGCTGGTGCTTCCTCCAGAAGCTGGAAAGCTCTCCAGAAGCTGGAAAGCCTCCAGAAGCTGGAAGCTTCCAGAGCTGGAAAGCTTCCAGAAGCTGGAGCTTCCAGAGCTGAAGCTTCAAGTAGCTCCTCCACGGGCCTCCAGAAGCTGGCTCCTCCAGAAGCTGAGCCTCCAGAAGCTGGTGCCTCTCCAGCTGGAAAGCCTCCCAGCTGGAGCCTCCAGAGGTGCTCCAGAGGTGCTCCTCCTCCAGCTGGTGCCTCCTCCTCCCAGCCTCCCAGCTGGCCTCCCAGCCAGCTGCCTCCAGCTCTCCAGAAGCTGCCTCCCAGCCAAGCCTCCAGCTGGTGCTTCCTCCAGAAGCCAAGCCTCCAGAAGCTGGTGCTTCCTCCAGAAGCTGGAAAGCTCTCCAGAAGCTGAGTGCTCCTCCAGAGCTGGAGCCTCCAGAGCTGGTGCCTCCAGAGCTGGAGCCTCCCAGAGCTGGTGCTCCAGCTGGCTCCAGGAGCTGGACTAAGCTCTCCCAGCTGGTGCTGCTCCCAGCTGGAAGCTGAAGCCTCCCGAGCTGGGTGCCTCCAGCTGGTGCCTCCAGAAGCTGGAAAAGCCTCCAGAAGCTGGAAAGCCTCCAGCTGGAAGCCTCCAGCTGGGCCTCCAGAAGCTGGGCTCCCAGAAGCTGGTGCCTCCCAAGCTGGAAAAGCCTCCAGGCTGGAAAGCCTCCAGAAGGTGCCTCCAGAAGCTGGTGCTTCCTCCGAGCTGCTCCAGAAGCGAAGCTTCCTCCAGAGCTGGAAAAGCCTCCAGAGCTGCCTCCAGAAGCTGGGCCCAAAGCCCAGCTGGTGCCTCCAGAAGCTGGGGCTCCAGAGCTGGTGCCTCCTCCTCCAGCTGGGCTCCAGAAGCTGTCAGCCTCCAGCTGGTGCCTCCCCAGAAGGTGCCTCCAGAGCTGGTGCCTCCAGAAGCTGGAAAAGCCTCCAGAGCTGGAAGCTGCTTCCAGAGCTGGAAGCCTCCAGAAAGGAAAAGCCTCCAGAAGCTGGTGCTTCCTCCAGAGCTGGAAAGCCTCCAGAAGCTGGAAAAGCTTCCTCCAGAGCTGGAAAGCCTCCAGAGCGGAGCTCCAGAAGAAAGCTCTCCAGAGTTGGAAAAGCTTCCTCCAGAAGCTGGAAAGCTCTCCAGAAGCTGGTGCTCTCCAGAAGCTGAAGCTCTCCAGAAGCTGGAAAGCTCCTCTGGAAGCTGGAAAAGCTTCCTCTGGAAGCTGGAAAAGCTTCCTCTGGAAGCTGGAAAAGCTCCTTCAAAAGCTTGGGCAAATGTAAATCCAATGAAGAAGAAGACTTGTAATACATTTGAATGAATTCAGTGCATGACTTCTGAGTAAACTCTGATAAACTGCTGATGAATATCTCGATGAGCTTCCTGAACATTTTTTTATCGCCGCACTAGCGAATAAAGTTCCCTTTTCCATCGCACTGATCACCGTGCTAAGCCGGCGGATTGACGGCGGTGTTGCGTTGTTTGTCAGATCAGTTGTTCAGCTGTCCGCGTTTGGACAAAGCTGCCATCAATAATATTGATAGGTGTTGGCTTCGTCCACGCGTAGTGGAGCCAAAAGGGGTGGACTGGTTGAACAGATTTACGACCGCCTTCTGTCGGCACACGATGCGCACAACAAACCATAGCACTGAGCCACGAAGGTTGGTATGGCTGGATGGTGGCGGTGGTGGCACCCAATTGATATTAATGGTTTGGGTACAAGCTTGTCGGATTATGAGAAGCTTATTGAATGTTATGGGTGCTAGGTTGGATCAACAATTTGTATATGATTAATTTTATTACTTATAGTATAAAATGACTATACGGTGTGGTCGAACTCTGAAAATGCTAAAAAGAAAAAAATATTTGATGTAATTTGATATAATTGTTGAACAAAAATTATAATTTTTAATAATTATCTTTTAATCATTATTGGCAAATTTATAAGGAGAACACAGGACTATTATTTGAAAAGGCCAATGCATGTACAAAGTTGCCTCTATTCAGTTAACATGAGAACATCTAAAATCATCATCTGTTGCCGAAATGCTCGAAACTTTTTAAATCTTCCTCTTGATGCTCGGGAAAATCTTAATTGTAAATTAATTTGTTTGCACTTGCACTTTTATCTTCATTTCAAATGCTAACTGTTACTGAAATGCTCAGACATCAGACGAATCTTATCACAACAGTAAACCCTGTCTGCCTGTCTCTCCGGTTCCCAGCAGCGAAAACAAGAAATTTCTTGAAAATTGAGCTATTAGGAATTACTCTTCCCGGAGAAGTGCTCAGACACAAACCAAGCCATGCACCAATTAACTGCGGTACGCTCAAATTAGTAAAATTTTAATTTCATTACCGGATCGGCGGTTGTTGGCTCTCACTGTTCGCGTACTTGCTCGTACTACTGAAAGGTTGCTGGCCGGTCAGCAAAAGATTACAACATACACAAAACACAGCTGATAGCACATCGTCCTCGCTGTGTCCTCGCGCTGTCCTGGTGGTCAACTTCCAGCTCGATGGTCAATAAATAAAGATTTTAATTTACAGTGCCACCGCTTTTCTGGTGTGTTGGCGTACAGGCTGGCAATGCGCTGTTGGAAGGAAGTTTTACTTTCTATTTATTCTATAAGCTTAACTAGAATGTGTCTTTTTCTGATTTGGCAGCCCAGATGAAAAAATCTTCCCTACGCTGAACAAAATTGGCAGAGGTTTAAGCCGTTCCATTTTTTACAAGCGGTTAATCAGATGCTAAACCAAAAACAAATGTCCTGAGGAAGCATGTCAACTCCGATACCCTAGCCCAATTCTTGAGGAACAGAGCCCACCTTTGTAGTGGTGCAGAACCACAAAGGTTGCAGTATCAGAAGGCTCAAAGAATTCTCGTGCACTCGAAAAACTTAAAGGACCAACTTAACTTACTTACTTTTGGATCGTGTACACCGCAGGTGGTGCAAAGGGCTGACTTGAAATTGATTCCATCCGGGATGTCGTCCGTCAGCTTCCTTGACCTGTTCCCTAACTTTTGATTTCGGTTAATCTTCATTTTTTATTTATTAGACAGGAGCTCGGGCCTTTTGTGATGTCTTGCTAGGTTGCAGCTAATGCCTTTTGTTTTACAGATATCGCCGCTTACGTAATCGACTAAAGTTCCAATGGATTTCAGTTATTTGACTCTGTATACCACGGTAGTCGTATTTTAGATAGTTGTGTTAATCAGCCTGAATTATGTACCGCCTGCTGTAGCTCGTACTGCTGCACTTTGCTGTAAGATTGATATCGAAAGGACCAGATCAACCAGCCGTTCAACCTGAACCCGAAGCAAAAATTCCAAAATATCTAACTCCATTGCTTAGATCAATAGCTGGTGCAGAAACGGCCATGTATATCAACCAATTCTAACTCTCCTGACTCTGATGGTCTTCGATCGCTCATGCAGCTCCCGCTCTCTTTGAACGACAAGGAGCTTTTTTCGAAGTTGTAAATTTTGGCTTGCACATGGAGTCCGAGGTCAAAGATCTGATTACGTCAAAATATTTTGCTAATCTCTGTGGGGAAAGGGATACAAAGAAACGAGCATTACCCAACATCGAGAATAGCTTAACTATATTAGATTCGAAACCTTTGTCAAAATCTAAAGGTTGATAAGGCCCAGAACATGAAATTTTTTTATTATTTTTATTACGTAACCGTCGTAGACTTAGACATATACATAATATTTGTTCATTTCATGCTAATATACATAAATTGTGAATATTTACAAGGTGATATTTATAAGGTGAAAAATTAACAGAGATTAAATAGTACAGTAAAAATGTTATATCTTGTCTTATGTGTTGCGATTTTACTTCATTAAAACATGTTTTAGCATTCTGCCGAGAATTTAATCGATAGCTTGCAGTGTTGATTGTAAATGTTATTATTATAGAGGTCCAAATTTGGCATAATTTGTCTGATGATAGTTTGTAATAATAAATCACGAAGCTTTACAATTTTGGATAAGATCAAAGAAATAAAAGACTTTAGATGAGACTCGACTTGAAGCATTTTTTCGCCATTTCAATTGACTTCAATATGGGTCGAAATTGCATTAAATAAGTCGAGACGAAACGATGATATTGATAAAGTCCATTACAGATTATTTTAAAGATTAGTTCTATTTTGGGAAAAATTATCCAATTAAATTACTTCTTTCGTTGCACTATAAGCACTTTCAAATGACAATTTGATATAAAATTCTGTGAATAAGAATCACGTACGTGGAGGACTGAATCAAATCTATTTAGATTCAGCATGTCGATAACCCAACAAAAGACCACTTAAAGTTAAGTTTGCGGAAAAGCCATCAGAATCTGAGTACCAACCTCACGCGTTAGCTCTTTTTTTGCAAATTGTATATATTTCGAATGCTTGATTTGCCCAACCAAGTCTTTGGTACACCAGAGTGTGGTGGATTCACACTCTATACAAATCAGCCTAGCCCGTTGTTGGGGGCATCTGCACATCCAAGATATTTAACAACAAAATGGAATCGATCAAGTAAATAAAATGTTTGGTCGGAAAAGGTTAATTTGTATAAACATGAACAAATGTGGTCTCTACGATCACAACACACAACATATGTAGATCTTTTTTTTTCAAATCTAGAACATAAACCAAGCACTGTCACAATTCACACAAAAAAAAAGTTTACAAATTCGTGTTCAACAAAAACACGGTGCAGTTTATTTACGGTTTCGAGAACAACAGTCACGTTCTGGAAAACGGATTGTGTTCTGATTAGTGGTTATCAAAGGGGAAGTGTCGTTTCCGAAACTCCTTGGACGAAAGCCATTTGGTCGTATCCGTATGCTACTAGCCGAACAATTCTTTAGGCCGAAAGGATCATACGACCGAATAGGTCATTTGGCCGATAGGTCACTCGGCCGAATATGTCATTAATCGGTCATTATTCCACGTCATAAAACCAACCTCCATATGTCAATGTTTATCGACTCGATATCGACTCATGGTAGCAAATTATTTCATAATAACAAATATCTTCTTGGCTTCATGACGATCCCTGAAAACAGCTTTCAGGGATTTTCTATTCCACATCTCATCATTTCCATGAGTCAATGGTCCCTTCAATATCGATTCTCACTTCTCAATTATCATTACTCATTTCTCATTGTGAAAAATGAGAAACGAGAAATTAGTAGTGTTGAGTGAGAAGAGAGGCGTTTCTACCTTACTTTCCACAGTGAGAAATGAGAAATGAGAAGTAAGACGTTTCACTACTACTTTTTACATTGAGAAGTGAAAATGAGGAGAGGAAGAATATCATTTTCAGACCACTCATTTCATTTCTCATTGCGAAATGAAGAAATGAGGAGGAGAAAATAAGACGTCTCACTTACTTATTATGTCTAGTGAATAGTGATTAGACATAAGCCCCGACATCTTTATGAATGAAGCCTCGGCTCAAGTCCTCACCTTTAAATCACTCTCGCAGGAAACTGTAGGAACTTTGGAAAAGTAACGACCCAGTTTTTTGTGTGACTAATTCATTTACCAATTTTGAAGAGTACTCTGGGAATGGGAATGGGAAAAACTCGTTGTTTGAGATTTGTCATGAACATCACCTTCAGAGCAACACACATGTTGTTTTTTCCATTTTCGACACTTATATATGACCGAATTCGGCCATATTTGAGTTACTGCAACCAAATCAGTGTGAACACAGGAACACAGGAGAGGATTGGTTTTCTCGACAGGAAGTGCAGCCATATCATTGCCGGATGCCTTGCAAGCAAAACAACGGTTTCTGATCAACCAGATTCACATTTTATTACCTTGTATGCGTACAGTTTCAAATGAGTTTGCGGCATATGCACAGATTGCCTTAAGTCAACGACAGGCCCTTGTATTAGGTCACCGGCCATGAGACAATAAGAACTGATTATGTGTTTGTGTCTTTACATTGAATCTGTTTTTACACTCCCATCGAGAGATGAAATGCTGTATACTTCGACAATCTTAGCTGCCTTACAAACAAAATCGGTCAAAGACGGGTGTAGAACCTAGACCCTCCACGCTTAGCGGTTCTCGACTAATGTGCTAACCATACTACATATTAGATGAGAGAAGAAGTGCCCAAAGACTATTATAATCCCCGTAGTATGTAACGTGAATGTGAGAATCCACATTCCACGTGAATGGAAGTAGAATTGACACCATATAATGTCCTGTTACCTTAAAGCTTAAATGAAATTCGAAGATTGTGTCAAAAGTTATATTTCTGTGGACATATTGATAGAAATTTTATTTATGAATACTTACTTCAATTAAGTCAAGGATTTCATATACATTGATACAGTGTGCAATCAAATATTTTTTTCATCTGCAATTAAATCGAAGTACCTCTACGTAAATGTCGTCCTAAAAATGTCAAAAGCAAATTGAGGGTCAAACGCAAAATGGTAATCCTTACTTGGATTTTGTAGTAAAATCGGTAGAAATTCATCAGATTTTTCTTCCATACAACGTATGGAAGTTAAAAATAAATACCAATCATATCTGTGAATTCTTCAATATTTTATAAACAGACAATGAAACTAATTTCGCTTGACCTCTATACTAAGGGACCATAGAATAAAGATCAGGAATAAGTTTAGATATGGATACTAGATCTAAAAGCTCTTGCTTATGCAAAACGACAAAAACGAAATGTCTTTTATGTTGTTGTGGGTTATATTGTCGCAAAGTCAGATCCATAATTGATCTCGCCAAATCATTCAGTCTCCAAGAGAAAAAATAAATTAGATTGTCTAATTGTGATTATCACATGATAGAAATCTTGGTAAATCATTGATGGGGTTCGGTTGTCCTCCTTAGCCTGTGGCAGTAAGACCCTGGCTACAAAAGCAAGACCATGCTGAGGGTTGGGTTCGATTCGGTGCCGTTGAAATTTTCGGTTGAAATTGTCTCGACTCCCCAGCATAAAATTATCATCGTTACCTCATGATATACGATGCAAAAATGGTAACTTGGCTTAGAAACCTCGCGTTAATAACTGTGGAAGTGCATGAACACTAAGCAGAGGCGGCCTGTCCAGTGGGGATGTAATGCCATCAGAGAGTAACATTATTTCATTAAAAGAAAAGAGCGTAATAAATCCAATTTCAACGCTCGAATAAAGCTTCAATTTTTGGTCATATGTGGTCAAATGAATTACCTCTAAAGAATATTGTTTAATTAGGGACCTTAGATTTAGTTAATATGACTCAAAATCTGTAAAAACACTTCCTGGGAAATTCGGAATTAATCGTCCATCCTGGAACGAAATGGAAATTTCAAATTTTATTTATTTATTATCAGACTAAGGCCGGAGGGCCTGTGCTGCTACAAAAGCTCTCCATTCAGCTGGTCCATGGCTTACTCGCCAACCACGCAGTCTGCGGAGGGTCGCAATCGCTTCCACCTGATCGATCACCTTGCCCGCTGTGCACCTCGCCTTCTTGTTCCCGTCGGATCCCGTCGAGAACCATTTCACCGGATTACTGTCCGACATTCTGGCTACGTGCCCGGCCCACCGCAGTCTTCCGATTTCGCGGTGTGAACGATGGATGGTTCTCCCAACAGTGATGCAACTCGTGGTTCATCTGCCTCTCCACGTACCGTCCGCCATCTGCACCCCACCAAGATGGAGCGCACCTTTCCTTCAAAACTCCCAGTGCGTTGTCCTCCACGAGCATTGTCCAGGTCTCGTCCGTAGAGAACTACCGGTCTTATAAGCGTTTTGTAGATAGTCAGTTTGGTAGGCGGCGAACTCTATTCGATCGGAGCGTCTTCGGAGTCCAAATACGTACGATTTCCAGCCACTATGCGCCTCCGAATTTCTGCTGGTATCGTTATCGGCGGTCACCAGTGAGCCAATACACGAATTCTTCAACCACCTCGATTTCGTCACCACCGATAGAAACTCGTGGTGGGTATACATTGCCACTCTTGAGTCTTCCTATCATGTACTTCGTTCGACGTTTGATGACTGTCCAATCCGTTAGCTTCTTTCAGTCTGATGTAGGCTTCTCCATCCTCTCAAAGTTACGTGCCATGATATCAATGTCGTCGGCGAAACCAATAACTGGACGGACTTCGTGAAAATCGTACCACTCTGTCAACTCCTGCCCTTCGTATTACTCCCTCCAAAGCGATGTTGAATAGCAGACACGAAAGACCATCACCTTGCCTAACCCTCTACGGTTTCGAAGGACTGAGAATGCCCTGAAACTCGAACTACGCACATCACCCGATCCATCGTCCCTTGATCAACCGTATCAGTTTATCCGAAATCCGTTTTCGTGCATTAGTGCCATAGCTGGTCCGATCGATTGTACATATGCGGCTTTGAAGTGATAAAGATGATGTGCACGTTGTATCTGCGCATTTCTGCAATCTCTGACGTATGCGAACACCTGGTCTGTGGAGAGCGTTCACCATAAATCCCCCTGGACTGCCCACGAACTCTTAATTGGTGTTAGTCGGCGGCATAAAATTTGGGAGAGTACCAGGCGGCGTTCAGCAATGTGATTGCGCGGTAGTTGCTACAATCCAGCTTATCGCCCTTTTTTGTGATGGACACACGACACCTTCCATCCACTCCTGCGCAAACTCATCCTCCCAAACTTGTAATGACCCAGTGCAGCGCTCTAGCCAGTGCTTCACCACCGTGTTTGAACAGCCTCTCTGTAGTTGGTCAACTCCAGGGGCTTTGTTGTTTTTCAGCCGCGATCTCCTCCTGGATTTCCTGGAGATTCGAGGAAGTCGCATGTCCTGCGCGCGTGCTCCTAGGTTCATACCATACCGCCACCGTTGTTGCTAATCGCCATTCAGGTGTTCTTCGAGTGCTGCCGCCACCTTTGGATCACCTCACGCTCGTTTTGTGAAGGTTCCGTTTATGTCCTCCATATCGGGCGTGGCACGTGGCCCTTACGTGAACGGTCTAACTTCTCATAGAACTTTTTAGTTAGCGCGGTACAGTTCCTCCGTCTTTTTCACGGTCTCATCTTCCTGCTGGCGCTTTTTCCTCCGGAAAATCGAGTTTTGTCTGTTCCGCGCCCGTTATGGATATAAGAGGAAAATCTACGGATAAGAATAACAAGATTTCGAATAATTATTTCTAATCAATTCAGTAACCTTTTAAATCGAAATTAATTTCAATGACGCTGAAAGTAGCCTCACAGCTCTGGAATCTTGTCCATTTATTTTGTTCCCATTTGCTTCCAAAAAGATTTTTATTCGTCGCGAAAAGTAAAACAAATCCTGTCTTATTTATAGGCTGGTTTTACAGCAGATCTTGAGATTTCTTTATCTGATTGTATTTAAATGGCTGAATTCTCATATTTCTCAACGTGTAATCACATAAATCCCGGCCCACTGATGTAGAAGGTGAAATTTGCGGTGGACATCTCGCTGATCTGTGAACTAGCTTCTTAAAGTAGTGGAGGACCGGAAACTGGAACAAATTTTCCCTACGTTTAAAACTGCCTTAAACTCGATTTTGTTCAGCTGATTCAAAAATTATTCTTTTTCACAGTGGATGGATTCAAAATGTTCAGAATTATTCAGAAAGACTTTGAATGATTCTTAATGTTTCGAAAGGAATCAATCGATTAAATAATATGTGGTAAAGCAGATTTGAAAAAAAAAAAAATAGAATTGCCTACTTAACAAGAAAAAAAATTGAAAAGAAACTTAATCTGGAAATTAAAGTATCTTTCCCTGCGCTTTTATTGACGTTGAGGCGTGACCTGAATTCCAGGACATACATCTGCTTCACAGGTTACCGAATTCCTATTTGATCCACTGATGAAATTGGCCAAATTTTAATGCCTTTGAAATAAACAGAAAAAAATCATTCAGATGAAACTGTATGAAAAAATCTCCCGATGTCACCTGTTGCCATACTTGATACTTGATGGGCTACAGCTCTTCGATGAACCTACGCCGAATGGAGTATCCTTCTCCACTGAATCCTGGGCCAATCGCTTCCAGTCGCCCTGAACATTGAGCGCCCCAGGTCCTCTTCAACTGCAAAAAGCCATCGTGTGCTGCCTTCCACGAAGCCTGCGGCCCTTCCGGTTCTCACAAATATTATCTTCGCTTTGACGTCCTTCCGGCATACGAACAACGACCAGCCCACCGTAGTCCGTCGTTGTGTTAAGCTTTTAATATCCAGCCCTTATACACCTGGTACAGATTCAGGATTCAGACTTCGCCAGATACCGTTCTCCGTTTATCGCCGAGTATTGTCCGCAGCACCTTACGCTCAAACACCTGAGAGCTCTCCGATAAGCTTCTTAACGTCCATGTCTCAACGTATAAAGCCACCGGAAGAATCCAGAGTAGTATACAGCGCGAGTTTTGTTTTCGACTCACGGGACTTAAGCTGGTTACGAAGTCCGTATTACAGCCCCATTTGCAGCTGCACACGCCTTTCACCTCGCGGGTAACATCATTATCGCACGTCACTAATGTTCCAAACACAAAAATCTTCTACTCACTTCAAATTTTTCACCATCCAGCACCATTTCGCTACCACCACCACTAATGAACCCACGTCGATTGCCAGCGACCATGTACTTTGCTTTGCTGGTATTGATCAGAGTCCAATCCTCGCTGTTCCTCTTAAAAGGCACAAAAGCCCTTCCACGGCACGGCGAATCAATTCCGATAATATCGATATCGTCCGCAAATCCCAGAACATATGCGATTTGTGATAATGGTACCGCTTCTTTGCACACCAGCTTCCTAATCGCTCCTCGAGCGCTATATTGAACAGTAGATTCGAGAGTGCATCACCCTGCTTTTAATCCATCTAGGTAACAAAGACGTCGATATTTCATCCCAACCATCTTTACACTTGATTTCGATCCGTCCAACGTTATACGAACTCTCAGCCGTATCAGTTTCTGCCGGAAACCATGTTCAGCTTAATTTTGTCATAATTCATTCCGTCACTGAATCGTACGCCGCCTACTGAAAGTGGCATTTTCCTCGTCTTCCCATATTTTCGACATAATATGGCAGAACTTCAAAGCTTCTCACTGCCATGTTCGCGAAGTTCAGCCGGGAGCTGGTCCTCTCCAGCCTTATTGTTTTTCAGCTCTTTAACAGCTTTTTAACCTCATCTAGTGTAGGTGATCGCACATTGTCGTCCATCGTCGCTAATATTTATTCTGTTCACGACACTCATTCCCATTAACAAATCTCGAAGTGTTTTCCAATCTGGCAGCCACTTCAGTTTTATCTGTCAGCAAATTCCCTTGTTGTTCGTTGCTACATGACGGAGATGGCACTGTTCTTTCTCGCAGCATTGACAGACCTATCATAAATCCTCCGCATACGTTCTGCTCCATTTTTCCCCCGCCTCACTAATAACTTCTGCTCTTCTACCTCTTTTTCTTCCTGCGGTGTGTCTGTTTTTCGGTGACTCTTGTTTTTGCTTGTACCGATCTCTACTTCGATCGGGTACCCGACACCAACATCCGGCTTTGGCAACGTTCTTCTCTGTCTGTCACTTCTGACACTCCACATCGAACCAACCTGTCCTGGGTCGCTCTGTCAGTGCCACCACTTCTCGTGTTGACTAGCTACACCGCCCTGGATCGATTCCCATGAAATCGTTGATGTTGTCAGCTAACGTTGATTGCACTTATCCGTTCTGCATTGTCGGCAGGTACTCAGCGATACCCTTCCGCCGACAATCGCTGATATTGTAACGCATCGTTCGTGTGATCTTCGTTCGATCAGTTGACAACCGTGGATCGAATTTACTTGACAACGAGGATAGTGATCAGAGTCAATGTTCGACTCTGAATCTGGCACATCGATAGATCATCTGAGAAATGGCCCATCCACCGAGAACATAGTCTATCTGGTTGCAAGTTTCACCATTTGGGTGCCTCCAGGGCTTGGATGTTCTTCGTGCAAAGTGGTGCTTATACGCACATCCTCTGGCAGCAGTCAGCAAATTTACTAGCGTAGGCCTTGTCATGGTGCTCTCGCGAAAGTCTCTACGGAGATTGCATGAAGATTGAAGGCTCTCCCTACGATTATGGACGGAAAAAGCCTCTACCGAGCTCGAGCGTTAGTTCCGATAAAATTTTCACGTCGTATGTTGCACTCTCCATAGGCCTTTATCAAGACATTCATAAACGTCCTGACATTCCAGGTACTGAGTCATTAACGCTGTCATTAATCGTTAAAACCTTGTCATTAACTGTTAAAACTCAGCAGTGCCGCCCATGCAAAATACATAACGCATAGCATTCTTTTAAAAGCAACACTAATAACATAACATCTCACACTTTTCTATGGGTTGCGTTTACTTTATTTTTAATTGGTTTCAGATTCCTGCCTAAAATAATGAATTTGTTCGAATAATATTTTGAGCTGGCATAACAAATATGACATTCACTTGTCATAAAACGATTTCGTACAATTCTATTTATTCTCACTACTTGACAAGTATGACATTCTCTCATCGGTTTGCATGCGATATTTGATGTTAATACGTAACTGAACGAAGTACAATGAGTAGCTTGATCACGTTTTTTAAATTCCATGACTTAAGCTCAATTTGGTTGAACCTAACTTTGACAGTGGATTAGGTCTAACTGGGTGTTTGAAACTTCTGTTTACCAGAAATTTCTGGATCTCCGTCGTTGACAACAGTGAACTTCCGTATAAGTTTTTAAAATCCTCCAACAAAACCATAAACAATACTGACACCAGTCAACCCAATTGGATTTCCACGGGATACTTTGCTTCACTCTCTCAGACAACCCTCTTTTTTTCTTTCCTGTATTAACTCAGACTCATATTTAAAAAAGCTAGGCCAAATTTACGACCACCGTACTTGCAGTGGTCCGAGGTCAAAAGACAATTTCTTCTGTCAGCGTCGTTGATCGCATGGCCACCAGGTCTGTAATAGAGCGATCACTTTCTTCCACTCGTATTTCTATTCTCAGGGGAGCCGCATCTTCGATTTGTCTTATTTCGGATGTGGGGATTTGATCCCTTTCTCCGAATTTTGCGTATTTGCCTTGCTTTTTCCTTGCCTACCGAATATCTACGCTGCAAGCTGATTGCGGTTGTCCAGATTTTCACTAGCCACACAGACCGAGGTTCTGAGGGTAATGACTCAATTAGATGCCCTTCCTCTGCGTTGTGAGATCCCTCCCTTGAAGTTTGGGGTGGCGGCGCTAACTTCGACTCTAGCTAAACGGATACATAAATTTACGGTCGTTTAGTCAATCAAACGACCTCAGTGACATTCTTCAATCAAAGTTGGGAAGTTTTTCGGGTGAGGTTGTTTTTGTCTCGTGGTAGTTCAATTCTGTTTTTTTGCTTTCTTAATCGTGAGGATCTGGGAACGATTCGCCACATTGCACTGGTCGTGAAATGGGAAACGCTCAATTGCATTTGGCACATAATTTGCTTACGATGGACAGCGCCGTTGGAAGATGAAGATAGGTTGGTTCGTTCTGGTCTATCAGAGATGTGTCTCGTTCTCAGGAACTGGATATCATACCTACAAGAGAAACGATTCAGGATATGCATTAAAATACCACCAGATTTTGGAAGACTTCATTGGCGAGGATAACCGGAGGAGAATCTCCGTTAATTATATCTCATTTGATTATGTTCATAATAAATCAAACATCAGTGTGCATGCGGACTCGGATGACTGAATATATAATGACTCGCTCGAAGCGAAGGATAGGCGATACTGAAAAGCTGTTCCATTTTAGGTTTTTAATAATTTTGTTATCTTAACCTAGTTAAATTCTCCTAATGAACAGAATATCTTCAGATCTGACATGGATGTAGAACGCAAATATTGTTTTCCTTCAAACCATGCAGATTTACTTGATTAATGATGAAACTAACGATCTCTGTAGAAGTATTTGGACTGCAACGTATTCTGCTTTCAACGGAAGCAGTCGCATTGCACGTGCTTGCCCTTTCTATCCTACCGAGAAGCAATGTTATGCAGAATTAACATATTCTCACACGGTCATCTACCTCGCAAGAAAAAAAACATGCCACAAACAGAGGATAGAAGTTCAGCACACTATCACCCGAAATCGATCGTTACGCATCAGTCTAAATTACAGGTGTGACCACGTTCTAACGATGCACTCAAGAGTCAAATTACCCCCGTATCCCGATGATGATGGAAGCGCATCCAGGACCCAGAAGAACTCCTGTTCCTTTGGCCCGATTCGGAGGCACATTTCCCGAGTGACGGCCCCAGGGTGGTATCATCGAAATGTTGCGATCCGGTCGTTTGATCGCCGTTCCAACCAGCCCATCGTTGATAATAAACCGTTTGACGCGCGCGCTTTCGCGATCATTTTGCTCCGTAATCGCCCGTGGGGTGTGCGGCGTGATATGTGATGACTTTCTGTACTTTTTGACAACAATATTTTAAAAATGAATATAGATTAGATCTTTTATCTTAGAAGGAAAGAAATAGATGGGGTGGCGGGAAAAAGTATTGAAAAGATAGAAGTAGAAAAGAAGAAGTTCTTTACTTTAAGGACACGATTGAATCATGAAGCGAATAAAGCATCACATACCCCATGTGATACGAACCACGCTTTCGAACAGAGTGTGGCGAGATACAATTTTATTGCTGTCGTCCGTGGCCGTTCTGCGAAAGCAGAATTGAATCGGAAGAAAGGGGATGCTCTCGCGAGGCGTAACAAAACCACCGAACTGGATGGCTATAATTGTGCAAAGAACGTTTGGCCATCAATCATCGAGAGTGTGTGGTTGCAAGTGCAAGTGCAATTCCGCATCTCCGATGAGCTGTTAAAGATAACAGGATCCCGCTTTGGCGAGGAAGAGTAGAGGTGCTGGACATCAATTTTCGCTTTTCTTCCCTTTTTCTGGGTAAGGAACTACACGAGGATCCCTGACTCCAAGGGAGGTGTGGCGGTCATCAAATAAGGACTTTGACAAACTTTTGATTTTTATTCTGATTTAATGACCGAAGCGCGTTGGTTTGGATAGCAAATTGAACCTTTTCGGGTGTAATCAGACCGAAAGTGGCCGGACCAACGACATCGAGACCAACAAAGTTATTATTAAGATGACAAAAGGAGCACCAAGCCAGCTGGAAAAGCGCGCGCACAAACTGAAGCAATTAGAGGGGATACTTTTTTTCGCATTGGACCGGACATGGAGACAACCGTCAGGTTTGACTGGCTGCCTTGAGCATATGGAAATTAATTAGTAGTTGCATACTACCGAAAACTCGTGCCGATGGTGGAAGCTTCGTCCAACTCATGAAAGGTTGTCTCCGAGATGTGAGCGAATTTGCATTTTGACATTCGTCATCCACCGGCCGTTATCGAAGATATTATAATTTGTTAGGTCCACTGCCCAAATTACTCTCACTTGCGGTCGAGTGCTGCGCATTCACATGGAGAACAGCCATCAGGAACAATACAGGACTCCACGTCCAAGTATCTCCAGTATGCATGGACATATGCCGGTCGTTTTTTTTTTCTTCAGGTGAAACGTGTACAAAAATGCTCTTATCAGTTGCTGCGGCTGATGTTATTGCTTGAATTGAGTCGCGAGCCAGCACCAATACATTGTAGTACTTATTGCTCTTGTTTTGTTTTATCCCATCACTCGTCTTACGTAGTTCGATGTTGATAAGTTTCGCTGACTGGAATATGGAAAATAAACTATTTTTCTACGCACCTGCTCGAGGTGCTGACAACTTTCTTCCCTACCCAACCGGTCATTGCACCGGTCTTCGGACGATTGTACAGCAGAAACTTATCCAAATTGCGAAAATTAATTACTATTTAGAGAAAAATCTCTATGGAATTTAGCATATTACTCAAATCTCAATCCAAAAATGTTGTATAAAACAGTATACTTTCTCGTACAACAAAGTTGTACCGAAAGGCTATCATTTCACTCCAAAATCGAACTTTTTATAGAAGCCTCGAAGACTGATGTTATGTACCAATCGACTCAGCTCGTCGAGCTGAACAAAGATCTGTTTGTCCAGAAGTATTATATGTGTGTGGGTGCACGTGAAAACCGAAAAACATTAGCCACTTTTTAATATAGTAATTCTTAACCGACAAGTTGCAACAAGTTGTGTTCGACGGGGGTCAATCTCTAGTTGATCACTATTGAATATAATCACAATCGGTGTTACGTTGAACGGTTATGAAGAAAATAGTGGATTCTGCTTGGTTGTTTACCATACAGCGTTTGCAAGAGTCGTAATGTAGGCAATTAATTTATGATGTATCACACTAAGACAAAACAAAGGAATTGAATCGAGAAATGCATCGTCACCGCTTTAATAAATAATTTACTAATCTTTTCCCTTCTTCTTCGAGGCATTCCACGGAGGCATGCCAGTCGATCCTGAGTGACCATTTCGTTATTTTTTTTATATCAAATCTTTATATTGAGTCACAACTAACTTTTCAAAAGGTGTGTGAAAATTAGCATTAGCATTAAGCAGTTCGCACAAATTCGTAGGAATTAACGGTACAAAATAGCCAAGACTATTGCATGAGAGTAGCATCACTTTCATCCGTTACCACAGATATTGATTTAGGACTAATAAGTATCTCTTAGATGGAAGCAATGCACTCTCCAATGAATCGAGCTATCCTAGCCCACGTCCTTACGAATATTGAGGAAGGGAAGGATGGTTGGTTGGACACCTACTTGGAAAGATACAGAGAACTCTACGACCTCTCGCAATTGCCACAGGAGATTTTGGATTTGTTAGTATGGAAGGTTATAACTGCTTGTTGAATCGTTTTGGTAGAACATGAAACACAGAAAGAACTAAGATGAAATTTCAAAGTAGGAAAGGGACGAGCCTGGAATTGAACCCATGACCTCCTGCTTATAAGGCAGAAGCGGTAGCCATTAGACCCAGGGTTGTAAATATTCGGCAGCACTGGATGAAGGTGATGTTTTTTTTAATCATTTTTTAATTTTCTTCCTGCTTTGAATTCAACCTCACATTCCCGGAGACGCAGAAAAGTAAACAACAGAAGTCACATCACCCACTGCGCCGCGAAGATGAAAGGTACCACAGCAAAATGTACACATTCACCCAGCAAATTGAAAAAAATAACCACGCGTTTAAATGGGCCACTCACAGTCATACGGTAAAACGAACTGAGGGAAAGACCTGTTCAGAGTGACTTAACGGTGGCTGAATCTGAAAGTGAATTGTCGGTGTTGGAAATGATTTTTCAGCTGCACCCAGTCGCACTCCTGCCACGGCGGCGATGAAGGCGACTGCAGATTTTACTGAGATCCATGTTTTTCACTGCATTGACTGTGAAATATTTCTACCCTGATTAGACCACCGAGCTCGTCTCTTCAAAAGGGTGTATGTGAAAATAGTTCTAAAAAATTCAAAAAGCTGCAAAGTAAAAACGGAATGTTCGATTGATATGATTTTTTCAGCAAAGTTAGCCAACTGAATGGTGATTCGTTTTTTTGCGTTAGAAAATATCATTTTTGCGTTACCGTTGCGTTGCGTTACGTTATGTGCTGAGTATTTCGTAGATTGCATACTGATAGCTAGCATGTATATTGCTTTAACTTTTCTTGCTCAATTGCTTATGGATTTATATTTGGGATTTAATAGCAACCCAATTAGAGGTCCAAAAGATAAAGCATGAAAGCTTCTGACCATTGCTAGCCACGCCCATCTTCTCCGTTACTGAGGGAAATGGAGGAAATGATGATGTGACATCTACTTAGCGAGAAGGCCAGCGACTCACTGACTGCACTCATAGATGTCAAGAGGTTGGATATAGTTGGTAGGGGATATAGTATAGGAATATCATCATGACGCAAGTAATGTAATAAGTTTGAACGCATACGTTGGGAGATGATATACATGCTTTAAGAAAATTATATCACTCCATTGATGGTTTTCCTGGGATGAGGACAAAGCTGATAAACTTGCCCTGGCTAAATAGCCTAAGTTTAAGCGCCATTGTTCGCTTTCTCAGGAAGCAAAGGGAAAGAAAAGAAGAAAATGTATTAAATGCCCTACCCCTTATTTTATTTTTTTCCAATTGAGGCCGAAAGCAATTTTTAAAATAAATTTCTTCTTAATTAAAAATGTTGATTAAAGAAATTAACATGACAGATTGAGGCTTTATGTACAGCGTACTCAAATTTGATTTGATTTACCCTAGATATGTATTGATTCACGCACATATTTTGCACGCACTTCACACGCAAAAAAGCGGGTGTAAATAGAAACGAAACTGGGTAAAGTGGTGCCTGAATGGATGTCAGAATGTAAAGACAAATCGAGTAGTCGCATACGGCATGCATTTATCCTCGCAATGGCATCAAAAGCAGGAATGTTTTAGTTATACATTAATAGGCATGAAATAAGCTCACCCAAATAACTAAAATGAATCCTCCAGTTGTATTGGATTCCAGAGGCTTCTATTCACTTGGACGCGTTCAAGCGGCTTAAGCATGAGAACATCATGTACTCAGGGAAAACAGTTAGACAACCACGCATAAACCATTTCAAATAGCTGCCTGATTCTTTATCTGAATTTGATTGGTGTTTAGAACCGACCACAAATGAGAGCGATATACCGAAAAAATGGCTCCGGAAACCACCACTTAGTGGATAATTCCCATATTTTCACTACACCCGCGAAAATGGTTCGAGTTCGAACCATTTTGGAGAATTTACACTCTTGGATTTGGCGCACCCTTGATTGAACATAAACATCACGTTCTCTGTATCCTCGCCTTGAAAACGCTGTAACTCGCAATCCCAAATATAAAAAACTGATTCAGGACCACAACATTCACGCACTCCGCGGAACACTACAGAACCGTCCAGCCAAAACATTGCTTTTTTTCCGCTGATGCGCGGCATGAAGGGAAGAAAATTTTGCGACGCGTGAAAAAAAAAAAAGGCTCCTGCGTTGAACCGCAGCACACTACCGATCGTTCTACTGTGCACGGCATACAAAAAACAAGGCAGGCTCATCCACGTACATGTAAATGCATTCAGTTTTGAATGTGAAACATGTGACGTCACTCGCTTCTATCTTTCGCACGGGCTGGACTGAGACATGATGCTCTAACGGTCGCAGCATGCTTACTTTGTACTCAAACATGTGACGATAAAATATGCGTCATAATAATCGAAGTGTCATTTTTTCTAACGAGCCTACCTTGTTTTCTGTATACCGTGGTTCTGTGTGTTCTGTGTCACAAAACTCAAATATCTTAAAACCCTATCTTTTTACGAACGTAAAAAACGGTCCATTATATTAGCTATTTGGTTATGGTAACTAATAAACATGACATGCTCTACATTCCGCTAGTAGGTTAGAACCTGCTATAGGTACTCCACATGTTAAGCATACGGAGTCCCCGTGGTTGAACAGATGTTGGTGAGTTAGTCTGGTTCATTTCATTTATTTAGTTTACAATTCGCATAATAAAAAACAACATGTTATATGGTCAGAATCATTATTACATGATGTAAGATATAAGCTTCACGGTTTACGTTGCGGTTATCGAATACTTTTCGATCGATTCAACCATAACTGCTCGACATCATCACTAAATGACAACATATAACATGCTGTCTCTAAAATGTTCTTTATTTCCTGCATTATATGTCAACATTTTGTATCATACTGTTGAGCGAAAACTTTGCACGCGAAAACAGACAATTTTTTATGGTGACATAACTTAACAACCCATTCAAGATATTGTTATTTGTCAAATAACCGTACCACAAACTGTTAAAACTTTATATGAGATTGTCCATTTACAGTTGTCAACAGTAAAGGATACTGTTATCGACCGTACGGGAAAATATCCATGTACAGTTTGTAATTATGCGGGCATCTAAACATATAACACTGAATCAACAATTTGACGACACAATACACGGTTCGAGGCCGCATCTCGCCATCCTCAGCGGATACGCTCCACGCTCGCCAAGTCGTTTTGCACCTGGTCTGCCCATCTTGCTAGCTGCACTCCACGCCGTCGCGTACCTGCCGGATCTGAAGCGAACACCATCTTTGCAGGGTTGCTGTCCGGCATTCTTGCAACATGTCCTGCCCTTCGTACCCTTCCGGCTTTAGCGCTACCTTCTGGATACTGGGTTCGCTGTAGAGTTGGGCGAGCTCATGGTTCATTCTTCGCCGCCACACACCGTCTTCCTTTGCACACCGCCAAAGATGGTCCTAAGCACCCGTCTCTCGAATACCCGAGTGCTTGCAAGTCCTCCTCGGAGCATTGTCCATGTTTCGGCGTCCGTAGAGGACTACCGGTCTTATTAACGTCTTGTACATGACACATTTGGTGCGGTGGCAGATCTTTTCGACCGCAGTATTCTTCTGGGAGCCCGTAGTAGGCCCGACTTCCACAGATGATACGCCTTCGTATTTCACGACTAACGTTGTTGTCAGCCAGTTAGCAAGGATCCGAGGTAAACGAATTCCTCGACCACCTCGAAGGTATCCCCGTCTATCGTAACACTGCTTCCCAGGCGGGCCCTGTCGCGCGCCTCGGTTCCGCCCACAAAGCATGTACTTTGTCTTTGACGCCATTCACCACCAGTCCAACTTTGTTGCTTCACGTTTCAGGCGGGTGTACAGTTCTGCCACCTTGCAAATGTTCGGCCGACAATGTCCATGTCATCCGCGAAACAAATAAATTGACTGGATCTGTTGAAAATCGTACCCCGGCTCTTACCCCCGGCTCTCCACATGACACCTTCTAGCGCAATGTTGCATAACTGGCACGAAAGTCCATCACCTTGTCTTAGTCCCCGGTGCGATTCGAACGAACTGGAGTGTTCGCCCGAAATCTTCTGCCTAACAGTTTTGCACATCATCCATCGTTGCTTTGATCAGTCTGGTAAGCTTCCCAGGAAGCTGTTCTCGTCCATAATTTTCCATAGCTCTACGCGGTCTATACTGTCGTATGCCGCCTTGAAATTAACGAACAGATGGTGCTTTGGGACCTGGTATTCACGGCATTTTTGAAGGATTTGCTGTACAGTAAAAATCTGGTCCGTTCAAGCGGCCGTCAACGAAGCCGGCTTGAGAACTTCCCACGGACTCATTCACTAATGGCGACAGACGTCGGAAGATGATCTGGGATATCACTTTGTAGGCGACATTAAGGATGGTGATCGCTCGAAAGTTTTCACACTCCAGCTTATCGCCTTTCTTGTAGATGGGGCATACAACCCATTCCTTCCACTCCTCCTTTAGCTGTTCAGTTTCCCAGATTGTGACTATTAATTTGTGCAGGTAAGTGGCTAGCTTTTCCGGGCCCATCTTGATGAGCTCAGCTCCGATACCATCTTTACCAGCTGATTTATTAGTCTTAAGCTGTTGGATGGCATCCTTAACTTCCCTCAAGGGGGCTGGTTGGCTTCCATCGTCCGCTGAACTGACGTAGTCATCTCCTCCGCTGCCTTGACTTTCACTGCCTGTACTCTCAGCGCCATTCAAATGTTCCTCGTAGTGCTGCTTCCACCTTTCGATCACCACACGTTCGTCCGTCAAAATGCTCCCATCCTTATCCCGGCACATTTCGGCTCGCGGCACGAAGCCTTTGCGGATGCGTAGAGCTTCTGATAGAACTTGCGTGTATCTTGAGAATGGCACAGCTGCTTAATCTTCTCGCACTTCGCGTCTTCCAGGCGGCGTTTCTTCTCCTTAAAAAAGGCGGGCCTGTTGTTTCCGTTTCCGTCTATAGCGTTCCACGTTCTGCCGGGTCCTTTGCTGCAGCGCGACCGCCCGCGCTGCGTCCTTCTCCTCCAGAATCTGCCTGCACTCTTCGTCGAACCAATCGTTCCGTCGACTTCGACCCATATACCCGACGTTGTTCTCCGCTGCGTTGTTAATGGCTGCTTTAACTGTACTCCAGCACTCCTCAGAGGGGCCCCATCGAGCTCACCCTCTTCCGGCAACGCTGCCTCGAGATGCTGTGCGTATGCAGTGGCGACAGGTTGTTTCAGTCGCTCTAGGTCGTATCACCGCGGCGGTCGTCGGTACCGAACATTGTTGATGACGGATAGTTTTTGGCGCAGTTTAACCATCACCAGATAGTGGTCAGAGTCGATGTTAGCGCCACGATATGTCCTGACGTTGATAATGTCGGAGAAGTGCCGTCCATCAACCAGCACGTGGTCGGTTTGTGATTCTGTCTGCAGTGGTGATCTCCAGGTGTACCGATACAGGAGGCTGTGTTGGAAGTAGGTGCTGCGAATGGCCATATTTTTCAAGGCGGCGAAATCAATTAGTCGTAGGCCGTTTTTGTTCGTCAGCCTGTGGGCGCTGAACTTTCCATTGTCGGTCTAAACTCCTCCTCTTGGCCAACCTGAGCGTTCAAATCTCGTGTGATGATTTTGACGCCGTGGCTCGCGAAGAATGCGTCCTTATCATCATCAGTGCTTCCGGAGTGTGGGCTATGGACGTTGATTATGCTGAAGTTGAAGTACCGGCCTTTGTTTCTTAACCTGCACATTCTTTCATTGATCGGCCACCACCCGATCACGCGCCTTGCATATCGCCCATCACTATGAGAGTTGTTCCCAGCTCGTGTGTGTTGCCGCAGCTCTGGTAGATGGTATGATTACCTCTAAACGTTCGCCCCATTGATCCCTTCCAAAAAAAAACTCCTGCAGCGCTACGATGCCGAATCCATGGTCCTTGAGCACATCGGCGAGTATGCGTGTGCTCCTGATGAAGTTGAGATTTGCAGTTCCACGAACCGAGTTTTCAATCGCTAGTCCCCTTTAGTCGTAGTGGTCTTCGCCGATGGTTCCGGTCCGTACTCTCTTGTTGATGTTTTTTAAAGCTGGCTTGCAGGGCCTGACACCAAACCCCCTGAATTTCCGGTGGACCATGGTGCATAGTTTCACTTAGAGTGCCTCGCTGGCACTCGGACGATGCTCAGTCGCCCCTAACATAGAGAACAGACGCTGTTGTGAGCCGCTCCTAACATGGAGGACAGACGCTCAGTAAGATTTGCACCTCAGGAGAGGAGCAACCCCCCCTTCCCTGTCAGCATAGGGACCATAGTTCCCACCGGGGTTGGTTACCCATTTTTCCCTAAGGTTGCTCGTATCCCGGCCAGCACCACGGGGAGGTAGGGATAGGAGTTGCTGGGTAAGAGGCTAAGGACCGCAAGATGGGGTCTATTTTATTCCTTCAGGTACTCGAAGTACCAATGGTACGCTTTACCCAGCATTTGCCGTGCCAAACGCCTGTACACCCACCATCCCCCAAAGTTTTCCACATATTGTATGGACGGCTTCAAAGCACAAGAGATGGGTGGAAGCCACGAAAATGTCGGATTGAATGAGTTTAGCTCCGTTATGCTTCTTCGTATTTCAGCCTTTGGAATCAATGTTCAAAATAGATTAAAGATAAGTGTATTCACTTATGATATTACGCTTATGTAAAAATATAAATAAAGTGAAAGACTTGAGTCATTTATGGCGTGGCTGATAAACAGGTATTAGAAAGAGACTCCATGTTGGGAAGAAAAACTCTTCGGGCTCGTTTATTATATTATCTTTTTAAAATTATCTTTTTAAGAAAAAACATCGATTTTTTCTCATTTTCATTTTCTCATTTTCCATTCAAAAAAAATCTTTATAGAAAAACTAAACGCGATTTCATTACGTTTAAAAGTTATTTTATGTTTTTCGAAACAGGTCTTTTGGTTGAAAATGAGAAACATGAAATTGTTGCCTACTCTGCAATAATCGACGCATATTGTTTTCGCAATCGGTGACCAAAACTCACAAATAGGATTCTAAGTATTTTATTACTTTCATTCTTGAAAATGCTGTAATAATCATTAAATTAGGAGATATTTCAAACGCTAATAGCGTGTTTATCTGCTTCGATTTTCTGTATATAAAAAGACCCGTGTTTCGCGTGCGCGCGTCATTTTCATTCAGGATTTTACGGAGAGCGGACCAGGGCGTCCAGAAGCGGTCCCAGTGACAACAGCTGTCGCAGCAGTGGATTTTTCGCTACGGTTGCGGTCACAGCAGCAGCGCGTCCTTCACGTCCGTATATCAATCAGGTGACTGACTGAAGAAAAATCGATGGCGTCAGAACCGGTACTAACGTGGAAAATGTATTCACTATGGAGAATGACTCCAAAAATGGATTCGTAAGAGAAGACCATCAGCAAGACCATGCTGAGGGTGGCTGGGATCGATTCCCGGTGCTGGTGTGGGAAATTTTCGGTTTGGAAATTGTCTCGACTCCCCTAGGCATAAAAGTATAATCATGTTAGTCTCATGATATACGGATGCAATAATGGTAGCTTGTCTTAGAAACCTCGCGGTTAATAACTGTGGAAGTGCTGAATGAACACTAAGCAGCGAGGCGGCAATGTCCCAGTGGGGGATGTAATGTCAAGAATAAGAAGAAGAAGAAGAAGAAGAAGAAGAAGAAGAAGAAGAAGAATAAAAAGAAGAAGAGGTTGATCCGAGAATAATTTTCATCAAAATACAAAACATAATTGCTTGGTGACAGCATAATGTGACAGCATAATAGATGAATCTCAAGAACGTGTCTTACGGTGGCTGAAGAAGATTCGATGACTTGATTCGACTGGTGGCCGTCTGCAGCTGATTGCTGCAGAAACTTGTTTTCTTACGACGACGAGGTGGACCGGCCTAGGGCTGAAAACCTGGTTTATAAAGACAATAATAATAATGTTTTCTGACGACATTCAAATTTTGTTCAGTTACCATGCGAATCAATTTATTGCATCCCTTCTCTCCAACACGCTTGTGATTCCGCTACCGACGGCATCGTTACGATCGAACTGTTCGCCATCGTCAAGCGATTGTGCTTTGAAATATGGAGAAACATTGACTCAGATTAACAAATGATGGTCCTGAAAAATCGAATTATTTCCAATAATTATAGCAACAAAACCAAACTTAGAATCTGGTGAGAAAATTTCAGTTTTCACCGACAACACCCAAGCCGATGAAGACGTCATCATAGTAAAGAAATCTTCAGCAGTCGTCTGTGAATAAATTTATTGCAGTGTCCGACGAACTGTGTCCCGTCGCCAAACGAAAGTGTTTTTCATTGTGATAAATATTTTCTCTGGTCAACTTTCTCTTTAACAAATCTTGGACCTGAAGCAATAAAACCAAAGTTAAAATAGCGAAAAAAAAAACCCAGATGAATGCCAAAAGTTTCTCGAATTTCGTATGTTCTAATTTTGACTTTCGAACAATTTCATAGTACTATGAAACTGAACGAAGAGCATACTTACGCCTAAATGCGAGCAACACGAGCATCTTCATAATACGATGAAACTCTTACTGGGAGCAAGCCACGGATAAACTTTGAAAATATTATATTATAAATACACATTATTGTTCTATGTGACTATGTCTCATCACTATTTTAATATTATCTATTTTTTGCAATTCGCAATGAAATTCGATAGTGATCAACAGCGTTTTAGTCTCTGTCGGATAGAACTTGTTGCAAGAAAATCTGTTACGAGTTTCTATGTGATAATTTGGCTAATATTTTTTATGGCATTTTGTGCACACACATACACACATACACACACACACACACACACACACACACACACACACACACACACACACACACACACACACGCACACAAGGACATGGGCTGCGAAATGGTGAGTTGACATCTGGGAAGGAGCGACCTACACAGCTCTGGTCCTCACAAGTTCCAATCTCACGCTTCCACGGGTATTCCGATGACAATCCACCGCCAGCTAAGGGTTTTGTACTTAGCTGGTAGTGCAGCCTGGGCACTGTTGTCCTTCTGACATCAGCTAGAGTGAGTGGGTGCGACCAACGGGACCATCGTCCCTAGCCCCTAATCCCAAGGCGTTAAGCGACCCGTGTCGAGGGGATGCATGGCCAGAGGGGTGAAATAATGAGCTAGGCCTTTAACGGAGTCTGTGGGGTACCTGGGCACCCTCCACAGTAATTGTCCCTTACCGCGTCATGCTGGGCTCTGGCGTGGTGGACCTCTTTTCTCGAGCAACTCGTGGGACCAAAATGGAAAACCAAGTCAATTCTTCAATTAGTGGTAGTAGTGTAGGCGACAACCCCTTCGCAAGAGGTGGGTTGTTCAGGTCTCCGCCTAGGAGGCCAGAAGCAATAGTCGGTAGCTCGGTGCGCAGCGCCAGCGTGGGTCACTTAACCATCAACCAGGCTACGCCGGTAGAGGTTATAGACGGCCCATGGCTTGTGAAGGCGATGAACCGCAAACGCGATGGGCTTTCGGCCTTCGAGGTGGCGACGGAACAGCTGGACGCCATCATCGACTTTGCGTCATCGAAGCATAATATCAGTAAGGACCTCAAGAGGAGCTTGCTGAAACTTCGAAAGTCGATGTTGGACGCCAAGCTGGAGAGGGCGGTCGAGTCGGCCAAGTGTAAACCCGTGAAATCCGTGGAGTCGAGGTCTACCCAGATTGAGGCCCAAGGATTCGCGGACTTGGATAAGGTCGAATCGACCGAGGGCATGCCAGCGAAGACGGTGGTGCCAAAGTCCACCCAGACTGAGGCTGAAGTGTTTGCGGGTACGTCGGGGGAGACAGTCTCAAGGGGATGAGCTCCCTGGGGGCCGCTCCAAAACGCGGAGGGTTACTGCCTCGAACAAGGGTAGTGGTGCTGGGAAGCTGAACCCCGGCCAGGTACCTCCAAAACCGGGGGAGGAAGGACCTGGAAAAGTCCGTCCACCCAGGAAAGACGGTGATAAGGGGTTACGGCAGGCTGAGAACTCTCAGACGCCTCAGACCAGGGAAATAGAGCGGGATGACACCTCCTGGACCCTGGTCAAGAACAAAAGGAAACAAGACGTCAAGGGCCGAAAAGAAGGGGCGATGCCCTAGCCGAAAAACAGCAAGACGGATGAGGCTAATTACTCGGACGTCTTGAAGGCGATGAGGAGTGACGTCAAGCTCGGTGAATTCGGTGCCGACGTACGTCGAATAAGACATACCCGGATGGGCGAGATGATCTTCGAGCTGAAGCGGGGCGTCTCGCAAAAGGGCACCGCCTACAAGAAGTTGGCGGAGGAAGTCTTAGGCGAGACGATCAAGGTGAGGGCACTCACGACGGAGGTGAATCTAAGGGTTAAAGACCTGGACGAGATCACCGAAGTCGAAGAGCTCGTCACGGCACTGCGGCGACAGCGTGAAGTGGAGGCGCCCACCGCAGCCGTTCGGCTACGGAAATGTCCGGCAGGGACACAGGTAGCATTGGTTCGGCTATCTGCAGCGGATGCCTCCAAGGTAGTCAAGTTAGGGAGCATCAAGGTGGGATGGTCGGTGTGCCCTGTGGGCATATACGAGCAACCCGAAGTTTGCTTCAAGTGCCTGGAACCGGGGCACAAGCAATGGGACTGCAAAGGCCCTGACAGAAGCAAGCTCTGTCGACGCTGCGGATTGGAGGGACATAAAGCACAATGCTGCACGAACCCTCCCAATTGTTTGATTTGTTCCAGCAAAGCTGTGAACAGCAAGCACCCCATGGGGGATTCGAATTGCCCGGCGTTTAAGCGTGCTGCAAAATCACAGTGCAGGTAACGCAGCTGGCTTGCTCGGCCTCGCCCGAGGGTTTGGTGTGCGCAGGTTTAGAGGAAACGGCGGAAGATGTGTTGTTCGTGTGTCCACGTTTTCGCGCAATGCGTGACCACATGCTTGCCACATGTCGTCTGGACACTACCCCGGACAACCTAGTTCGGAGGATGTGTGTCCAAATCGTCTCGGAGGTACACGGAGGTGTGAATGAAATTGAAATTCTGCAGCAATCATCATTCTAATTATTTTGCACAGAAACGGTCATGACCAACAAAACTGCATATAAATAACATTCGTTGGATTAAAATTCATGTTTTTTTGAGCTGGACGACATAACATGAAACCAACCTAATCTCTAGGAATCAAGATATTGGTCCTCAATCATGACCATTTTGTATGAAAAACAGTGAAAATGTTATACATATTTCCTCTACTGTATATAGACGAATCCAAGTAGAAATAAGAAGAAGACACCCGACGGTGTTAACTTTAATAGATCCTACAGCACAGCATAGGAAGATCATTTTAAAATGCTTATAATAAATTCCAGACAAATTGTAATTAAAATCTGATTGATGTATGATACGGAAAAAGTTCCGAACTGTATGATAGACACATTTTTGGAAAATATTCAATAAATTGAGATTAGCTTCCAGATATGTAATTTAGAACTTTTTCCGTACCGTACATCAATCAGATTTTAATTACATTTTGTCTAGAATTTATTATAAGCATTTTAAAATGATCTTCCTATGCTGTGCTGTAGGATTTGTCAAAGCTAACGCCGTCGTATGTCTTCTTCTTATTTTTACTTGGATTCGTCTATAGTGCTGGGACTTCGTTTATGTGTCCAAGTAGCGGTTTACCCTATTTACCACACTATGTTCTGATTTTTGTTTTCACTTGAAAACTTTCAGATCAAAACTTTTTCTTGAATTCCGGTTTCCAGAGCCATTTCAACGGATGATCGAACTAAAGTTAACCGAGCCTACGAATAATCGAGTTGTCATATGATGGGGGTTTATTGTGTATTATAGAGATATAGCGAAGTAAAAAATATATAGAACACGTGTTCATTTGTGCAATGGATATAAAATTGTGTGATTATACGAACTTTGAAAAAAAAGAAAAGTTCGGGATGTAATAAAAGCATTAATCATTATTTAAGACAAAAACCTGTCTGAGTTTGCATAAAAAAATATAATTGGTTTTGCCATAAGAATAATCCTAAATAAAGAAATAAAACGAGCTACATGATCCATTTCAAAATGCTTTATGTAAAAAAATGATCATTACAATTGTATTTGATCCTCGTTCGATTCGAATCGTAGCTGTTTTTATCCGCCGAAAGGTGCCGACCTACTTCTAATAAACAGCCACGAAATCGATTTCGCGTGCAGTTTGTAACAATATTCCTATGTAGGGTACGCTCAGTCAAACGGAACCCATTATTTCGCATCGGATCGCGATTAAGGTTTCTTTTCTCGGCCGCTCCGTTCCGTTTCCACTCCATTCATCCGGCCCAGAGCGCACAGGTCGACGGCGTGAGTCAATAATCTAAACACCTCATCACACACATCAAAGCCACTTGAGCCGCCCATCATCGCCAACCCCGCGTAAGGAGCGCAATGCGGCGCGGGATTTCCGAGGATCAAAGGATATTTAATCAAATTTAGTCATGCTTCTGTAAATATTGCATCAGCGGCAGACCAGTGTTCAAAAGTTCCGCAAAAGAAACCGACGCACGGAAGATGCGACCATCTAATCGGATACTGATTGGGACTAATATGGGAATAAAGCGCGCGCGCACACACAAACTCGCATATCACAGAAAGTGAAGAAAAAAATCGAACCGCGTGCATTAGACACGGATCATTTCGGCAATCATGATCCTTGGGTTGGGGTATGCCGTTTTGAAGGATGAACGCAACGAGGTAAAAAATATCCAAGATATCCGTTCGGATACATCAATCATTCGGTCTTCACACAACCGGGTTCAGAGGGAAGTATAAAGATTATTCGATCAGCGTTCCCTAATGGCGGTGTTAATTACGGTTTCTCCATTTGCGATTATGCGTTTATTTTGGGAATTGCAGTGTTAGAATATTCTTGGTTTTCTGACTTTCCTGAAAATTAGAAAAACAAGTTGAGCTTCTTCATAAAAGTTATCTGTTCAAAAAATTGAAGTTTTGTGGAATAATTATTTTTTGTTTAGTGGAATTTCCCGAGAGTGAGATTTATCAAACGCGGGTTCGTCGCTTTAAAGTCACAATAAAATCCCTTTAGCTCAAATATAAGTTCAGTGTCAATGTATCGATATATTTCGTACCACGGTAATATTTCTTTCAGTTTCTTTGATTTCTTTAATCTGCATCACTAAGTCACGTCCTTAATGAAGCCATTAAGACACGTTAATGCCACCAAATGGACTACCATCTAGACACTTCACATTCAAACGTCTCCGGATTCCGTCGCATTGTTCCATAACTTGTCTTAGAATGCATCTTCGAAAAACCCGTAGCTCAAACATCGATAATCAAATTATAATAATCACCCAAAAGGGGGCAACCTCTCGCTCACCGGTCACGTGTCTGATTAGATCTCCCCAGCTGCAGCCTGCGTTTGCCGTTCTGATGAATGAAAGTAAGCCATTCCGACGGGGCAGTTGCAAATGCGTTCTGACTTCGGTTCCATTTTCCGAAACAGCTTCTAAATCAAGCTGGCGACGCGACGCGAGCAGCGCACGTACCTTGGCAGAGCTAGAACTTGATGGTTCGTTGAGTGCGACCCAACGACGCCCTGGGGGGAAATTATCAGCAATTTAGACGGTCCGGAGCAAAGTTTAGGGGCCCAAGCTTCGTGTGCGACAACGGTGTTCAAGATAGAAGTCTGAATGGGTGATGGTCGGTGGAGCGCACACCGGGAGGTCGGGGGTCGGTTCTAACGATCCATAATTGAGCCACTTTATTTCGATGATAGTTTAAAGATCCCTTTGTCCCCAAACCAGAGACAAATTGTGCGACGTTTGATGTGTTCGTTAGACTGGTTTGACATGATTCACTTTTAATCGAATTTTCTGAAAACTGTAAATTAAACTATGTGAATATGTATATTATGTGGAAGATATTGATTTGAAAAATGTATTAGAGGTAACCACTTTCCCTTCGATGGGACTCGATCCCAGGACCCTCAGTACGCTAGACTGGTGCTTTAACCAACTAAGCTACGGAGGACCTCCGTCGGCCTTCGCAACCTAGCGGTAACTGAATGAGCTCGAGATTCCCAAATTGGACGCATAGTCAAATCACTCGCAATCCATTTGTCAAGTCAACACTTTCACATGTGTGCACGTTCACATTAGAGGAGCGAGAGTATTTAGAATGTCTGGCGGCTACACACATTCTTCATCAGCAACTGTACTGATCTAGTGAGGTTGTGTGAGCTATTTGCCAGTCGGTCGTCGAGCTCATACCCGACCGCATTGCGTAGGCTTGGTTGGTTAAAGCACCAGTCTAGCGTACTGAGGGTCGTGGGTTCGAATCCCATCGAAGGGAAATACATTTTTCAAATCCATATTTTCCACATAAGGGGCCCCACACACGCTCCGACATGTTGTACAACTTTGACTCCGCCCCCAAGTTTGTGCGACCTATTTAGTTTGTTCAACCGTCTGACGAACAGTTGGTACAACCAACACTCTACCAAACGTAATATTTAGTCATTTTCTTTCTGTATATGCTGATGTGTTTGGTGCTTTTTTACTGAGTACTTGGATGCATTGAATTGGAATGGAATTGGATTGGAGTGCAATTAGATTGGATTTGAATTGGGATGCGATTAGAATTAGATTGGTTGTGGAATGAAGTTCTCCCGAAATTACTCCGACAGTTCTTCCCGGGATTCCTCCGGAAGTTCCTCCCGGAATTCCTCTGGAAATTGCTCCGGAAGTTCCTCCCGGAATTCCATCGGAAGTTCCTCCAGGAATTGTTTAGGAAGCTCCACCCGGAATTCAACCGGAAGTTTCTCCTGGAATTCTTGCGGAAGCTCCTCCCGGCATTCTTCAGGAAACTACTCCCGGAATTTCAACTGAAGTTTCTCCCGAAATCCCTCAGGAAGTTCCTCCTGGAATTCCTTCAGAGTTCCAAATTCAAGTTTCTCCCAGAATTCATCCGAAAGTTCTTCCCGGATTTCCTCCGGAAGTTCCTCCCGCGATTCCTCTGGAAACTCCTCCGGAATTTTCTCCTGGAATTTTTTCGGAAGTTCTTGCCGGAATTACTCCGGAAGTTCTTCCCGGAATTTCACTCGAAGTTTCTCCAAGAATTACTCCGGAAGTTACTCCCGGAATTCCCGCGGAAGTTCCTTCAGAAGTTCCTCCCGTAATTTTTCCGGAAGTTCCTACCTGATTTTTTTCCGGAAGTTCCTTCCGAATTCCACCGAAGCTCCTGCCTGAATTCCTCCATAAGTTCTTTTCGTAATTCCTCCGGAACTTCTCCCGAAATTACTCTGGAAGTTCTTCACGGAATTCCTCTGGAAGTACCTCCCGAATTTGTTTCGAGAGTTCTTGCCGGAATTCCTCCAGAAAGTTCTTCCCGGGATTCCACTGGAAGTTCCTCCACGCATTGCTCCGGAAGCTCCACCCGGAATTCAACCTTAAGTTCTTCCTGGAATTCCAGCAGAAGTTCCTTCCGGAATTCCTCGAAAAGTTCCTTCTGGAATTCTTCTTGAAGTTTCTCCTGGAATTCCTCCGAAAGTTTCTCCCAGAATTCCTCCAGATGTTCCCCCCAGAATTTCTCCAGATGTTCCTCCCGGAATTTCTCCAGATGTTCCTACCGGAATTCCTCCAAAGTTCCAAGTTCAAGTTTCTCCCAGAATTCCTCCGAAAGTTCCTCCCGGAATTCCTCTGAAAGTTTTTCCCAGAATTCCTCCTGGAATTCCTCTGGATGTTCCTCCGGATATTCTTGCGGATGTTCCTACCGGAGTTTTTCCGAAAATTCCTCCCAGGAAACTTCCTCTCGGAGTTTCTTCGCAAAATCCTCTGGAAGTTCCTCCAGAAATTTCTCAGAAGGTTTCTCCCGGAATTCCTCAGGAAGCTTTTAAAGGAATTGCTCCGGAAGTTCAACCCGGAATTCAACCGGAAGCTCCTCGTGATGTTCCTCCCGGAATTATACTCCGGATGTTCCTCACGGAGTTCCTCCGGAAATTGATTCAGGAGACCCTCCGGAAGTTCCTCCAGGAATTCCTCTGGAAGATCCCTTACGGGTTTCTCCGGAAGTTCTCCCCGGAATTCCGAAGTTCCTCCCGGAATTTCTCAAGAAATTCCTCTAGGAATTCCTCAGGATGTTCCTCCTGGATTTCTTCAGCAAGTTCCTCCTGGAATTCTTTCGCAAGCTTATCCAGCAATTCTTCCGGAAGTTCCTCCAGGGATTCCTCCGGAAGTTCCTCCAGGAATTTAATTTTGCTATTATCAAGCTTTGTATGACTTTAAGCGTGACACTCCGCAAAACTGCCATCGAAGATGTTTCACGTGACTTCAGCCGTTGTCTTCTTAGTTATGATAGATATCTTAAAGAAATTCTCCGTCTGTTCCCTCGTAAATAACTCCGTAGTTCCTTCCGTAATTCCCCCAGAAGTTGCTCCAGAAATTTGGGACATTTTTTGAATAATTAAATTGTCAGGCGGTTTTAGAACAAAATATGTTTGACCGAGCATACGCTGTATAACAAGGGGCCTAGTGGTCAATTTTCATACGGCGGCGGCGCAAGAAAATCACCAGCGGCGGCGCAAGAGTCTAATATTCTTATTGTTATTCTATTATTATTATTATTATCGCATATATATCTCATTTTCTGTATTATCGCTAAAATCACTTTCTGCTCCTGGGTATTTCACCAGAAGAATTCAAAGCAACAGTGTTGTACAACAACACCACACATAATGCAACTTGGTTGTACAACATTTGACTCCACCCACCACAAGTCGGAGCAAAATCAATCTGTTTTGATTTCATCCGCCAAGCTTTGCAACTTTCCACTTTCCACCACTTGTCAAAGTGTTAGGTATTAGTGAAGACATGAATGAAGCTGAACTGAAGAAGTCGCTCGAAGAGAACAATGATTTTTTGGAGAATGCTAAACATTTGAAGGTTGTGAAAGTTTATTCAAGTAATAATGTTTTCAATGCAATTATCGAAGTCGATGCAATTACATATGGCAAGCTCATGGAGTACGGCAAAGTTATTTGCGAGTGGGACCGTTGTCGTGTTGTTGACGGAGTTGAGGTGCTTAGATGTTACAAATGTTGTGGCTTCAACCATAAGGGCGTTAGTTGTACTGCAAGGCAGGTAACGTGCCCACGATGTGCGGGTACGCATTCAATTAAGGAGTGTAATTCTACAGAGCATAAGTGTGCTAATTGTTTGAGAATGTTGAGTAAGGGTAGGTATGTTAGTAATGTAAATCATGCTACCTGGAGTGAGAAGTGTCCAGTATATCGAGAGCTGAAAGAGAGGAAGAAAGAAAACATGGATTTCGATACGTAGCAATCAAAGTGTGACAAATGTATGCGAACTGTACTATCTGTAGCCATGTGTATGAAATTAGATTGATAATCCAAGAGCATAATCCAAATATTTTTGTGATAACTGAGACCCATCTAACTGATAAACATAATGTTGGCTTATACGACGTTAGTGGTTATGATATGATTAATTGTCTATCTAATTCGAGTCACACTTGTGGAGTGTCGTTCTATGTTAAGAAAAACGTCAAGTGGGTTTTGAATTCCAACGAATCAATAGGCGGAAACTGGTTTTTAAGTATCAACGTATCATCTGGAGCTATGAAAGGTATGTACGCTGGTCTTTATCATTCGCCAAATGCTAGTGATTCAACATTTCTGAGGTATTTGGAAGAGGAATGGTTGCCTACTGTCTTAGATAAAAATGAAGTAACGTTAGTTCTAGGAGATTTCAATATGAATTGGTTAGTGGATTCAGACAAACGAGAACTGAAAATGTGATGGATTCCGTGGCTTTGCGGCAAGCAGTGCACTTTCCAACCAGAATAAATGACAGAAGTAGCACCATGATTGATCTTTTGTTTAGTAACAATGAGGCATTAACAGTGTTTGAATTACCATCAGATAGGATATCCGACCATGCGACCATAGGAATTTTGATGAGTGGTACGTACGTCGCACCGATGCCAGTTACATCAAAAATAAAAATTTGGAAAAACTATTCTAAAGTTCGTCTACATTCTGAACTTCGTTCGAGATTGCGGGATTATTTTGAGTATAATAATACAGATGAAGCAGCTAATTTGTTAGCTGCAGCATTAGAGAATAGTGTAAACAGCATGGTGGAAGAGAAAGAAATTGTTATTTCAGAAAGAACCCCATGGTATACGAGTTCTCTGTTGTCGGTGAAGAGGCAAAGAGACCAAGCCCATTCAATATTTAGAAGATCCAAAAATCGATCGGATTGGAAAACGTATCAGAGGAAGAGGAATAATTATGTCCATGCGTTGCGGGATGCCAAAAGAAGGGCCATTCATCAAGAATTGCAAGTATGCCAAGGTGATTCAAAAAAGCTATGGAAATCATTAAAAAAACTTATTAATCCAACTAAACATTCAGATAGAGGAATTAAATTTGATGATGTAACTGATGGCTTGGACAATAAAGCTAAAGCTGATAGACTTAATGAATACTTCGTTGATAGTGTGAAACAGATTCATGATAGCATCCCTGACCCCAGTACAGAATACATCGATACCGAAGATACTCAAACTGTGGATAGTAGATGGACCTCTTTCAAAAGCGTGGATATGACCCGATTAAGAAAAACAATAATGGAATTGAAGAATTGTGGAGGAATTAATAACGTCAATACTTCGGTAATGATTGACTCTTTTGAATCTATAAAATATGAATTTCTTACCCTAATAAACATGTCCCTAAATAGAGGAGAGTTTCCTTCAGGCTGGAAAAGGTCTTTGGTGATACCGCTTCCAAAAGTTCCCAATTCCAGAAAAATAGAAGATAGACGGCCTATAAATATGTTACCATTGTATGAAAAGGTTTTAGAGATAATCGTTAAAGAAGAGCTGATCGATTTTATGCATAGATATAACATTTTATTGGACGAACAATCAGGATTTCGGAAACAACATTCATGTGAAACTGCGTTAAATTTGTTATTGTTAAAATGGAAAAATGCTCTAGAAGACAAAAAAGTGATCATCGCTATATTTTTGGATTTAAAAAGAGCGTTTGAAACTATTGACAGAGGAAAGTTAATCGGTGTGCTGAACAAGATAGGTATTTGTGGAAAAGTCATTGAGTGGTTCAAAAGTTATTTGTCTAGGAGATCACAGGCCACTCTATTTGAAGGGCAGGAATCGGAGTATAAGTGGATTGATATAGGAGTCCCTCAAGGAAGTGTGTTGGGCCCGCTTCTTTTCATATTATACATAAATGATGTTAAAGATATTGTTACACTTGGAGATATCAATTTATTCGCTGACGATACGGTCTTGTTCATAATAGCAGACAGTTTGAAATCAGCGTATGCTATGATGAAGCTAGAGCTAAATAAGTTAACAGACTGGTTGAAAATGAAAAAACTCAAACTTAATATTAGCAAAACAAAATACATGGTAATCACGAACAAGATAAGAGGAGTATTTACTGATACGCTAGAAATCGATAATGAGCCCGTAGAACAAGTAAAAGTTGTTAAGTACCTTGGAGTGATGGTCGATGAGAAACTAAAGTTTAATGAACATGTTGATTACACAATACGCAAAGCAGCTTCGAAATATGGAATGATATTCAAAATAAGAAAATGTCTTTCTTTTGAGAACAAAATGTTGGTGTATAAAGCATTAATTGCCCCACATTTTGAATACTGTCCATCGCTTCTATTTTTAGCTTCGAAAAGGCAAAAAAGGAGAATGCAAACAGTTCAAAACAGGATGATGCGACTGATCCTGGGATGTGACAGAATGACATCAGGCAGAATTATGAGAGATGTACTACAGTGGATGTCAATAGAGGAGTGAATCACACTTCAAACACTGATTCTAGTTTTTAAAATTAGAAATGGACTGACACCGAAATACTTGACAAATAATGTACAGTATGGATCAGATGTACATCAGTATGCAACAAGGAGAGCAAACGATTTGAGACTACCAAACATGACGATGACGGGAACACAAAACTCATTATTTTACAAAGGATTTAGACTTTTCAATATGCTACCAGACGAAATAAAATTCGAAGATAATCAGACAAGTTTTAAACGGAAATGTATAGAATTCATAAGAAGCACGACGCAAATATAAAAGAAGATGGACATACGCGGGAGCCAAACATAAATAAAAGACAACTAACGAAATGAGAAGAACTGTAGATAATGGTAGTGATGAACTTGTAAAAACATAAAAATCACTGTAATAAAGTATTAAAAATGTAGATAATGGATGATAACAACATAAATATCAAATTGATAAACAGTCTTGTAAGCCTCCCATCTTCAAATGAAGCGTATGGGGTGGTGGTGGAAGAATAACTCCAATGGGACCATCAAGAAAAAAAAAAAAAAAAAAAAAAAAACTTTGAAACCGTCCTACAGTGCTTTGTCTCTTGGACAAAAATGGAAAATCGACTCTCGTATTTGGTCGAATCAAGTAGACCATCATATTAACATATGTTTCCATTATGCTGTATGCACATTAGTATCTTTGTGAGGTCACTGGGATGATTAAAACAATTCGTGTTTGTAAACATTTCCATCGCTGAAAGTGGATGATTTATCACCTGTTAGTTAAAAGCATCTTTTGCATTGCCTGAGTTTTCGAACGGTACCTTTCACTGTGAAAATTGATATGGAAAGCGTAAAATCAAGTAAGTAAGATCCAATTTAATGCGATTCATTTGGACATATATTAACGAGTCGTGGCTCGATTTAATTCAAAAAAATATATTTATTTAAACACTTTTATACATCTTAACACTACGCGTACACGAACTGAACTGAATTTGAATAATAATTGTATAGACCTCGAAACCTCACAGCCTATTCTAAATCTGCTGACTCCAAAGGGTCCGAAGTTCGATGGTCGATGGTCATTCGATCCACTTGCTGACGCGGCATCCGTCCACTGGTTGCGTGGTGTAGGTTGTTGTCAAGCTTAAGTTCTGGGTCAGCACATTGGTAATTGGTGCCAACGTAACTCCTCCGGGGGTGAAAAGCGTGTCCTCACGCGTCCTGGTTCTGCGTGTTGTTTGTAGGTGATGGCATCTTGGCTTTCTTTTTCCTTGATAGTTTAGATAAGACTTTGAAAAGAGATTTCCTATAATTTAGCATTAGCATTAGCATTAGCATTAGCATTGTTACGGTGTAATTCATAGATTGGACACTAGTGATACTCATGTTTTACTTTTGAGATCCTTATCTAGAATGCTATCAGAAATCAAGAAGGGGAGTGGTCCTTGATTCCAGTCTTAAACAAAAATAACAAAAGCATGAGGATTACTACTCCTGGCCACCCCCATCTTCATCGTAACTAGGGAGAGGAAGGAAGTGTTGATGTAGTACTTACTTAACGAGAGGCCACCGACTTAGCGACACCCTCATAAGTACCACGGAGTTGGATAATGAGGAAGGTATTCGTTGGGTCAGGATTTGCCTGTAGCTGGCAATGTAACCGTGGTAGATCTTACCCCGTAACACACCACGTAAAGGTATCTACCCAGCATTACGGGTCAGAGATTTCCTATAATTTAGAAAAGCAAAAATTGATATTGTAATGGTCAGTATCATTGATATGGAGATTCCTCCGAGAAGACTCCAATCCCATAATTTGTTACTGAATTGCATGAGATAGACGTGATCAATTTTCTTCCTGTTAGCTATCGTTAAATTGTTCATTGTTTCCAAGGCATCCTCTTCCGGATGTTGACTTAAGATCAGGTTATCCATAGCTCCTTGTATGATAGTTGTTTCCATCTCTCTGACATTCGACGAAAATGTTTGGTTTCTGCAGTGGATAGTGTAGTTGAAAAATGCTATTACAATATTTCCAGTTAGGTTACGATCATCTGGACCACAGTCGGAATGTAACAAGTCATTTTTAGCGTTGTTGATGAGTAGCATATTATCCGTTACAAGTTGTATTTTTTGTAAAATAGATGGCTTTGTTGTACACTTGCTTGTTTTTTCTTCTATTAGAGGCTCTACGCAGTCATCTGAGAATGATGTAAGGTACATACTTCTTTGGATATATTCATGTGGTTGTGTTGTTGAAAACAATTTTTTCTCTGATTTTATCAGAAAGTTTAGATATTCCGAAATAATTTGTCCTTTCTTTGATATTGGGATTAGCCGAAGAATTAAGGCTTCCGTTTGTTGCACTTGTGGTACTTTTATGATGTATAGAAGGCTTTTTCCATTCACTGCTATACTTGGTTTCACTAAGTTGATCATTTCGTCAGAGAGATCCATGATTATTACCTGGTCTTCGAGAATGGTTTTGATGACGGATTTTGCTTTTATTTTCTATAATCTCGTTGACGGTTTTCGTGATTGCCTGTAATCGGTTGCCAATTTGCTCATTCACTCTGTATTGTTGGTTATTGTTGACGATTAGCTCGTTCATCGTTTGGTTGATTATTCTGAGGTCGGTGGCGTCCGGGCTACCCCCTATCCACTTCCATGCAGTGCCAATCGACTCGATACTTCTTCGTCCACGGTGATCCCTAGGCCTAATTTCTACTAGGTTGGCATATAGTTCCTTAATTTTGTGTTTTGCAATCTGAGTTAGGTAATTATTAGCTTTTTGGTAAACTACATTAATCAAAAGATTTACAGTAAGTTCAATATCGGTTATATTGATAGGATGAATTATGGTAATTGTACCTGTTTGTATCCTACATTTTCCTGCTAAAATTGTGGTTGATCGTTTAAGTTTGATATTTCCAATTTTTGGCAATGTATATAATTCAATAGAAAGGTTGTTAAGATAATTTTCAAATACATTTTTCTTCTAAAGTTTTGACTTTCAGTTCGTGTTTTTACGAATTATGTTAATAAAATAAGAGAATGTGATATGTAGATCTCCTAATTGGTTTAGCTGCGGATGAAAAGAGCAGAGGGTTGTTGTATTAGAGGATTTAAAAAAAAAATGTTGTTTTTATTATTATTAGTTGACAGGTATCCAAGAGTTTTCCGTGAAAGGGTTTTCCTGCAAAAAGAAAGGTAATAGATTAGTTTGTGTTTCTTATACGTTTCATTTTATTTTTATTTCTTTTAACATTCCTTGGGTTTATAAAAATTCGTTCCATATTTTTCATACATTTTGTTTCTGAGAATCTCGGATCTAGCTTTTTTCTTTTATTTCGTTTTATGTAAACTTTACTATTTTTGTTCACTTGTGGAGGTTCCTCTTTAGATTGGTTAAATTTTTGCTTTTTGTTAGCGGCTTTTTGAAGGTTTTTCGACACTTTTTCAAAGATTCGATTTGTAACTACTGCAATTTCATCTGGGTTAATAGAGTTTCTCTGATTGAAGATAACTTCGTTAGGAGTGAAGGTTGTTGCAGAATGTATCGTGTCATTGTAAAGAGAAGTCATTATTTGGACTATTTCTGGGGAGGAAATTTCGTTGAATCTGTGTTTATTTGAATTGTACAATTCAATTATTGTGCTATGCGCTTTCTCTATCTGACCATTTGACTCTGAAGAGGATGCAAATTCGATGTTTGTACCAAAGTTGGCCAAAAAATCTCGAAGTTGGATACTAGTAAACGAAGCTTCATGATCGCAAATAATTTTCTTAGGTGATCTGAACGTTCTGAAATATTGTGAGAGTGCATTTTTAACGTCAGTTAGGTTCCTAGAATCAATTTGTATAAGCTGTAGGTGTTTCGAAAAGGCGCATATAAGGGACAAAAAGTAAAACTTGTTCATACTAAAGATATCCATGTGTACTCTATGGAAGGGTCCATTCTCAATCGGACGAGGTGAAATCTTAATGTTATAGGGTTTGCGTTCATACTTATGTTGAGCGCAAATTGGACAAGAATTTATAAATTTTCGAATTTTCATTGCAATTCTGGGGAAAAAATACGAACGTTTAATTTGATTTTCTACTTCAGAAATTCCACGATGAGCCCGTTCGTGTTCCTTTTTAATGATCATATCTTGTCTTGTTTCTAGGGCAACATCCTCTACCAAGTTTTGGGTAATTACGAAGTGACCTGCATCCGAAAAATTTTCTCTATAGACGTCCTGAATTTGTTGTAGCATATTCTCTGGAGCGAGAAATTCAGATCCCAATAATCCATCAAAAAAGTCATGGAAATTAAGTTCGTAATAAGTTTGAGCTGGGATACCTAATCCAAGAAGATTGTATTTTCCTTTCTTATTGACTATATGACATCCTGTAACGTTCTTGATTCTTGTTTCAGAAGTTTCTTTGCGGTTTCTAAGAAGTCCTGGTTTGATTAGATTTTTATTAGCTCCCGTATCAATGAGTAGCCGGATTTTTTCCATATTTTCTTTGTTAAAACATTCTAAGTAGGGCAGAAAGTTCAGGTTGCTTGTGGTTTTGATGTTACTAGTTGAAAATTTGTGTCTATTTCAGTTTCTGACTCGGACTCTGATTCCTGTTGATCGTCTTCTGTATCTGGGTTCTTGTAAGTTTCATTGTTGTGGATTATACGTCTATTCAGAGTTAGTCTTGAGTTTGTTGATTTCGTGTCCATCGGTTCAACAGTATTTTCCGATTTCGATTGATGGTTCTGATTGTTTTGTTTCGAATAATGAGGTTTTTGTTGGTTGTGTTCATTTTCATGTTCTGTTTTTCGAGAAAAATTTGGTTCTGTTTTGAATTTTGATTGTGTAGGAGGGTTTTGAATCAAGCTCCTGTTGGACTCATTCGAGGAGAATTTGCATAAGAAAGCGTAAGCGCTTTCTATGTTCTGAGGCTCCGCAGCCTGAACATATCCAAAATACGGTTTCTGTAGGCCGCTGACATAGGCCGCCAAGCAATACTCATCAATAAATTCATTGATGGCATCCCAATGATCATTATATTTAACTTTTTGTTTAGCCAAGGCTTTTATACTTTGGACTAATTGCTTTGTGCGTTGGTAGTGTTTAGATATACTGCCATCCATTTTGTTGTGCCAAAGCTGGCAATTATAAGTGGACATGTCCTGTTTGTCCCTAAGGCTGCTATCAATATCTCCTTGATGTCTTTAAATGTGCTGGGATTGCCGTTGGTGCATAAAACATCCTTGGCATATCCTTCAATTTTATTACTAACCGCAGTTAGATAGATTTGAAAAATTTCTGGTGAGACCAGAGGTTGGAAATTGTCAAGTGTTTTTTCGGCGGTTTCCAACCACCAATTTAATTGCTTTTTATTACCGTTGAAAGAAGGTAGCATTTTTATGGGGTCAGGGATTCTAAACGGATCGCCTGACGCTGTTCTCGTATTACTAACGTTGGTGCTACGGCTGGTCGATGCACCGTCATTCAAATGTGATTCGTACATGGTTTGTTTTGCGGTGAGCTCCGTTATCGCCTGCATCATCGTTTGCATTTGCTGGGCGAGAATTTCTAAGTGGTTCACCTGTGTTTGATGGTGCTCATTCATGTTGAGGCTTTCGACGTTTAGTGAAAGATTACTTACTGGTACGTGAGAGTACTCGTTGGATAATTCACTATCGTCTGAATCGGAGCTGGATTCGTTTTCCAAACGTCCGAGTAACTTTTGTGTCTTTCTTAAAGCTTTGAATTTTGGCATGAATTTGACCAAATTCGCTTTGACACGACAGAATATGTGGAATATGAAGATAAACAAACTCTATCTTGTAGTGGTCCGAATAAATTTCTCCGAGAACTGTCTATCTTGTAGTGCGGTGGTCGTTTGCAATGTGACACCTCTTGAGTAATCGCAAAGCGTTTGCTAGTGAATAAAACGGGAGGATGTTTTTATCACAAACACTACTCGGAAGGTCTATCTAATAGTGCCTCTCGAGGACGTGGGTAAGAAAAAGATATAAAACATAAATTAATTACTCACGGTTTTGTTAGGTTCCTTTCGTCTAGAGTTTTCCAGTGAAGCGGCGGCGGTACCCACAAGTCGATCGGGCGTTGACTGCTTGTCCGATGATGATGTCTTCTAGGCAGTGATGGGAAATGTCAAAAAAATGTCATGGGGTTTCTATTACTAATTTGCTAATAACTTTTTCAAAAGTTGTTTACAATTCGGATTTTGTATTAACATGTAATGCTTAAAGGATCCTACAACTTTGCCAAACAGGTAATTGTTCTAAATATACAGTGTGAGGCATGATAACGAATTTAAAAAATGTCACGGAATGTCATGACATTAATGTCATTTGACACTAATTACTCAAGAGGTGTCACATTGCAACCGACCACCGCACTACAAGATAGACGGTTCTCGGAGAAATTTATTCGGACCACTACAAGATAGAGTTTGTTTATCTTCATATTCCACATATTCTGTCGTGTCAAAGCGAATTTGGTCAAATGACATATTATATGTTATGAAATTTGGTTTTTACGCCACTTATGCAATTATCAATTTAACATAGGTCAGTAATGCAACTAGTAGAAAAACTAGTTTACAACCATTTTCCCAAAGACACCATTGAGTTAGAATGTGTAGAATGTAAGTTATGATTTTTGTCCCGTAGCTCCATACGTTCGAAGCACTGTGCGTCCGTCCGACAGTCGTTCAACTTGCCCACAGACGATCCGACTTTACTCCGACCGAACCAAATTTCCTGGGGGCGAAGTCAAAGTTGTACAACATGTCGAATCGTGTGTGGGGCCTCTAATGTACATATTAAAATATAAGTTTTCAGAACATTGTAAATTAATGTCCAAGTCGGGTGGTTTAATCCCCAGAGTACAGGCAATTAACTTTGATGGAAATGATTCACTTTGATGTATTCTAAAGCATGAGAACGGGGGAGGGGGGTGAGCTTACATTATTGGATACAAGAAAGCTGCTTTCCTGCTTACGCGAGCTATTTTGTTCAAACTTGTTCAAGATTTTGTAAGGAGCTAGTGGTCGTCGGCATGGTTGCAGAAAATTTATTTTTTATTAATATTACAAGTCAGTCAAAAAGGCGCTTGGTGCGGTTTCCCTGAACCTCGACCACATAATCTTTGCTGTAAACCACCTTATTCGTAACCATTCAAATCCAGAAAAGAAACATTGGACTGCCGTCAAACATTTGTTCCGTTATCTCCGCGGTACTTCAAAAATAAAGCTTGTTTATAGCAAGTACTATAAACAAGTAGTACAAATCAGTACTCGGCATGGAAGAAGAACTCGCCGTTGGCGGTCGTGTGAGACGCGTCGAGCCGTCAAAACCAGAAGTAAGGTACTCCGAGCGCTCAGCAGGCTTGCCCCTGGACACCCAAATAAGAAAGTGCATTGGAGAGCGACAATCAAAAACACTACGAATGTCGAACGATCATCCAAGACGCCAAAAGTAACCAGCGGGACGAGTTCCTTGCCTCCAGCAATACGGCCCAATCCGTCGCCGAGCTATGGGGGGAGTCAATACACTAAGTGGCAAGAGAAGATCTTTCCCCGTCCACATCGTTTCACAAGACCGTACTTTATGTCTGACTCGTCGGAGGTGGCCAATGTACTCCGGGAATATTTTGCATCACTCGCGTCTACTTACCCAGCCGATTTTCGAAGGCTCACATGCTCCAGAACTTTCAAGTACCGCCGGAACTATTAGGATCGCTAATAAACTAGCCCTTTTCATACGCCGAGTTTTCCTTCGTTCTTGCCAAAAGCATCGGGAAAGGGTATTCGATGCTGAAAAACCTCCCCCCTACCACGAAAGTAGTATTCCTCCATCTGTTAAATCAAACCTTTCTTGACAAGTCTCGCATCAGCCACTTTATTCAATATCTCCTCCAGTGACACCACTGATTTACACCAGCCTATCTCGGTGATCTCCTGTGTGTCGAAGGTCGTCGAGAGGTTGGTAAACCATAGGCTGCGTGAAAAGCTTGAAGCTGACGGAAGATCTGGCTTCCACCAACACATCTTTCGCCCGGGGTACGAGGGCAGTTCATACTTCGCCGGATTAGAAGACGTACTCCAAAGTGCCTTCGATCAAGGGAAACACGTAGATCTAGTTTCTCTGGATATTTCGAAGGCGTTCAACCGCACTTGGACCCACTAGTGCTGAAGCAGCTGAAGGACAGGTGTTCCAATGGTAACATTTTATCTTTTCTTTCACGCTGGTCCTAACAGCTTCTTCTCGGTAATTCCGACATGACATGATATACCAAAAGGAAACAGTTGTCCCGCAGGGGTCTGTTCTGGTGATGACCCTGTTTCTGGTTGCAATGAACGGGGTTTCCAATGGTCTACCAAAGAACATCTACGTCTTTGTCTACGCGGACGACTTCTGGCTTGTGGTCTGGCGTGGAAAGTCGTCCACTTCGATAGTAGAACCTTTAGTGAATCTTTGCGCCTGGAGGAAAACACGGAAAGTTTGAGCGGGGATGAGCTGGCTGCGGATCCACAGGTATACTGGTGGACCGAGCATATTGCAGCCTGCCTCCGGGCTAGAAAAAAACGCAAACGACACGCTCGGCAGAGGTGAAGGAGGAACGCATTGAGCGATTCGAACCAGCGAGACTGGCTCTAAACATGGCCATCAAAGAAAGCAAGAAACCGCGCTTCGACAAATTGTGCCAGAGCGCCAACTCGAACCCATGGGGAGACACCTATAGGGTGGTGATGGCCAAAATAAGAGGAGCACTGGCACCTCCCGAGCGATGTTCAACGAGGCTGAAGACGATAATCGAAGCACTATTCCCGCACTACGGCCCAAACCATTGGTCGCCAGCAGCGAGGGTAGGAGCAAATGACGAAGCAGTGGCGAGGGTGACGGTAGAGGAGCTAAGTAGACCCGAGTAAAGCACCTGGTCCGAACGGGATCCCGATCATGGTGTTGAAGGCAGCCATGCTGACTTATCCGGACATGTTCAGGTTAGCCATGCAGAGGTGTCTGGACGAGCGGACATTCCCGGATATATGGAAGAAACAGCGTCTGGTCCTGTTACCGAAACCTGGTAAGCCACCAAGAACCCCTCAGCGTACAGACCAATCTGTCTAATAGGCACGGTAGGGAAGCTACTGGAGAAGTTGATCCTGAACAGGCTGTCGTCATACGTGGAGGAGGTAGGAGGATTATCGAGCGAGCAATTCGGCTTTCTGAGAGGAAGGTCTTTTCTGGGTTCCATTAAATCGGTGGTTGACACTGCCGAAATCGCCATCGAACGCAAGCGGCGTGGTATACGTTACTGTGCAGTAATAACACTCGATGTGCGGAATACAATCAACAGTGCGTGCTGGATGGAGATCGTGAACTAGTTGCTTCGGCTGGGAGTATCGGTAGGGCTGTACAAGATTCTGGGAAGCTACTGTCAGAATTGAGTATTGATCTACGAGACAGTAGAGGGCTTTGCTAGCGCCCCCAATCACGGCAGGTGTCCCACAGGGATCAGTTTTGGGTCCATTGCTGTGGAAAGTAATGTACGATGGCATGCTGAGGTTGAAGCTCCTACCAGGAGTCAAGTTAGTGGGACTCGCCGATGACGTAACCGTGACCGTGTACGGAGAATCCATCGAGGAGGTCGAATTGACTGCAGCCTATTCGATCAGTCTAGTGGAGGAATGGTTGCGCAGCAAGAAGCTCCAGCTGGCGCATCATAAAACGGAGATGATAGTCGTTAACAACCGGAAATCGGTTCAAGAGGCGACAATTAGAGTCGGTGGCTGCGAAATCACGTCTAAGAGATCTCTGAAACAACTGGGGTGATGCTCGACGATAAGTTGAGCTTTAAAAGTTACGTCGACTACGCCTGCAAGCGCGTGTCGACGGCGCGAGCGGCACTATCGAGGATGATGGCGAACAGCTCTAGGGTGTGCTCCAGCAAGCGCAGGCTGCTTGCAAGCGGGGCGGTTTCAATAGTACGATACGGAGGTCAATCCTGGGGATCGGCGTTGAGCGTAAACTGCAACGTGCGAAAGCTGGAGAGTACTAATAGTCTAATGTGCCTGAGAATCATCAGCGCATATCGCACCGTATCTCGCGAAGCGGCATGTGTACTCGCGGCATGATGCATATCTAACTGGTGGTGGAGGAAGACGAGGAGTGCTACGTCCTCAGGGGAATCGATAACGCTCGAAGGAATATCAAGGCAGCAACGGAAGTCGTGAATATATATGTCAATAATGAATGAAAATGCCAGCGCCATCTACCGCGCGTAGCTACAGTTCGTGACAAAACGACCGGTTTCGGAGGAGCTCCCGCTTTCGGGGAACTTCTCGTCGGTGTAGATTAGATCTGCCGTCGGGGACTTTTCGAGTCGTTCGCGATCGCGACCGAGGCGGGAACTAAATGGCTCTCGAATAAGGTGAGAACTGAATGGCTCAAGACAATCGAAACTCGGTTATCGGAGTAGGCTAGGCCCACCGCCAGGGACCAGCTAAGTAGATCTTGGCATGTGAATGCACCGGCTTCGGGTCGTCGGGGCACCATTAAACCGGAAGTTATCTCCACCCGGAATTCTTGGATTGACCTCGGCACTCGTCCGATCACCCGTTGAGACGGGTCGCCAGTTACGGGGGAGCTTCCGATTTTTTATCTAACTTCCTACATATTTTTTATCTAGCTTCAACCGAACAGGTAATTTGGCGTGTCCCAGAAAGTATAAGAACGATTTTGATGCCCTCCATTTTTTCCTGCGGAAGTTCCTCCAGTAATTCCTGCGGAAGTTCCTCCAGCAATTCCTGCGGAAGTTCCTCCAGGAATTCGTGCGGAAGTTCCTCCAAGAATTCGTGCGAAAGTTCCTCCAGGAATTCGTGCAGAAGTTCCTCCAGAAATTTCTGCGGAAGTTCCTCCAGGAATTCCTGCGGAAGTTCCTCCAGGAATACCTGCGGAAGTTCCTCCAGGAATTCCTGCAGAAGTTCCTCCAGGAATACCTGCGGAAGTTCCTCTAGGAATTCCTGCGGATGTTCCTCCTGAAATTCCTGTAAAAGGTCCTCAAGGAATTCCTGCGGAAGTTCCTCCAGGAATTCCTGCGGAAGTTCCTCCAGGAATTCCTGCGGAAGTTCCTCCAGGAATTCCTGCGGAAGTTCCTCCAGGAATTCCTGCGGAAGTTCCTCCAGGAATTTCTGCGGAAGTTCCTCCAGGAATTCCTGCGGAAGTTCCTCCAGGAATTCCTGCGGAAGTTCCTCCAGGAATTCCTGCGGAAGTTCCTCCAGGAATTCCTGCGGAAGTTCCTCCAGGAATTCCTGCGGAAGTTCCTCCAGGAATTCCTGCGAAAGTTCCTCCAGGAATTCCTGCAGAAGCTCCTCCAGGATTTTTTGCAGAAGTTCCTCCAGGATTTTTTGGAAGTTCCTCCAGGAATTTCTGCGAAAGATCCTCCAACAAGAACTTTTAATTAATTTAAATTAATCAACTTTGAAAACTCTCCTGAAACTACATTTGCATTCCGGAAATTGTATAATGAAATATTCCGATAATTATCATGAAAAAGATTGTTTAGGCAGAATTAAAAAAAATATTGCTGGTTTTCTTAACATATTTTACATGTAGTTCTGAAGTAATTTCAGAGCAAAAACAGAAGGAATTCTTGTAGACATTTCCTTGGAAGTTGAGGCCCTTGTGGCCGTGTGGCAAGATGCGCGGCAACAAAGCAAGATCATGTTGGAGGTGGCTGAATTTGATTTCGGTCCAGTCCAGAAAACTTTCAGTTTGCTCCGGTCTCCGGTTTGATTTTTTGAAGGTATCCTTAGAAGCTCCTTTCAAAGGAATTTCAATTTGCACTTTGAATGATTTTCAATCCTCGTGCGTTATCGTCTTTCATTATGTTACGCTTACCGAATTCTCGGTAAAGACTGTGTGCGTAGCAGATCACTTGAATATAAAAGAACCAGTCTAATATGACCGCGTTTCGTGCCCTCGACGATTGAAATTTTCCGGACGACGACGACAGCAATCACCACCATCAGCGAAAGTGATCATTGTTTGTGGTCTTAATGAATTATTTATTCATCGGAAGGCGCGATGCGACCCTCGATGTCGTCGACGGTCGTTCATCGATTTATGAATAACATGTCCCCCGTATGTATGATTTGGCTGGAATAGGAGTCCTTTTCGTGCTAAGTTCCGCGCCACTGCCCGTATCTGCACGTGGGGAGCACGCCATAAAATTAAATTGAAGCTACCAGCGGCGATCGTGTCGTTGTTGGCCATTTGCCATTTTTTTGTCCTTTGCTGAATTTTCGGGGGAATCTAATTTCGGTTCGGAAAAATTCCTGCCTGGATGGCAGAGAGCAGCCTAGCGGCAACACATTATCATTAAATTACAATGTGTGTGCGTACAATAAACATTTAATTTCACCACGTACACCACGCGAGGGGAGCTTGGCGACCGGCATTAGATTCGGGAGAATGCAGTTGCAGTTCCCTGGAGCTGTACTCCTTTCGGTATCATTGTTCCCTCGATTTAAGGGGTATGCAATGCACTGTAGTAGTTGTTTATGGAGATTGAAAGCAAATTATTTCCAACCCCAATGAAAGTCTTAAACGGGTTTTAAGATATCTTTCAAAACATATTTCAAACGTTAACAAATCTCTGAATTTCCATCCACATATTTAATGATTTTGAAAGCAATTCTGTTTTGTTTCAAACCAACCTTCATCAATTCGGTATCCCATACCCTTACAGGGCTCGAACGATGGAACATTGTCCAACTATAATCACTTCTTTGGCAGGTAGGCTGGCCGTCAGGATCGATGGCCCGAACGAGAGTTGCCAACATAGTTTTAGAACGTTGCGTTGCTGCTGGGGCGATTGTCGTGAGTAAATATTTTCTTTACACCATCATCGCGCTCGGACGACGCGACGGTGAACGGTGCTTGATGGCGCTGGGAGCAACGTATTTGCAGCAAGTTGGGGAATTTTTCGAAGTAATAACGATGCCCGCGAAGCCTAAATGATAACAAATTGCGACGGGGATAAGTTCTGAGGGTGATTTTTTTTTGTTCTTGAGAATTAATGGGGCGATTTGTGGGGAATTGGATGAGAGTTACGATACAAACCATTTGTGACGTTATAATACGTTTGGCTTTCCAAACATGATCCAGCATCGCCTTGGAAAGTATCTTTTCATTGAGAACCTTCGCGAGTTTTTTTTAAAGAAATTTCAACGATATTTTATTCCCTATACATCGCTCAGAAATACTCAGAAATAATATAATTTAAATACTTCTTAATTTTCGAACGCTGATTTTGAACGTGTTCGGTATATGTAATTCATTGGAAAATAACTTTAAAGAAAATACACCATATTTCAGTGGTAACATTTTTACCCAATCTTACATAATTTATGCATGAATTTGGGACATCGATTCTCTTGTTTCTCGAACATTAATGATTCATCACCAACCTGATTGCTTCCCTTCCAAAATGGGAGCGATCCTGTTACCGAACTGACCCAATTCCGTTCCACTCCACGGGGAACTTGCATGTCCCTATGCGAAAGGGTCAATCAACAGAGAATCGACGTTCATTACGCTTCCAGGCCCCCGAAAATCGCTAGCAGGAACCGAGCCGTATGCAATTATGTGGTTTTGCCCATTTTCGGGAATCGAGACCAAGTCGTCCGGCGTCACGGCTGTCGCTTATCATATCGCCGATTGATATGTCGCCAAAGTGGTCTCAATCGATCCACCATCGCTGCACCTCGGCTGGCCGGTCCAAGCGCGCAGACGTAATTACCTGATAACGGATTCCGGGTTCCCTCGTTCGCTTGCGTCTGCTAGCCGAGGAGAGGTCAAGTTGTTTCGCCCCCGTGCGTGGTGCGTCCTCCTCCGTCCTTATCGCCTTACATTGTAGCTAATTGAGATATGCATACTTTCACGGTTCGATTTGGAACCCTCGTTGGTATCTACGGGCGCGCGCGGGAGTAGAGAAACTTGATCAATCGAAACAACGACCGGAAAATTTTAATTTGCATTAAAACAATTGCAATCGCTGCCGGAATTACTTCTCCGGGAGCTGCTGGGCCAGGTTTTTGAGAGACTTTCACCTGTGCCGAAGTGCGGCGAGCAAATGCGTGCCAAAATCTGCGCCAACAAGGTCATAAAATGCGCAACTTAATCCATTTCGGGTTGTTGCTTGCAGTCCCAGGGGTAGACCTGAGCGCCAGCAATAGCTTTAGAAGAATAAATGTGGATACTTTTTTTTAAATTAAATTCATAAGTTGAATCGACTGGAATAAAAAGGTTTTCTACGCATTGCACATACAACTTCGGCCGACCGATCTCTACACTTTTGAACTTTTTAATAACATTCTGGACTTCCTCAAGAAGGCTGAAGCATTTGATTCAAAGTTATAACATTCTTGCAAACTATCCTTCATTCTTTCAGACTTCGACTTCATAGAAGACTTACAAAAACGGAGAAGCGGGTGGGAAGAAAGAAGAAATAAAAAGAAAAATTAAGTAGCAAAAATGAAGAAAAAGGAATAAGTAGGGAGAGAAAATGATTCATTTTTCCCCCTCCGCCTCTCAATCTTTCGAAATAATTTCATAGAAACAAGGATTTCTTTCCTTTCATTCTTAACTATTTATAGAACAAATGCTAAGAAAATACTAAAAACTAAAATAATATACTAAAAAGGAAGAAAAAGGAATAAGTAGGGAGGAAAAATAATATAAGAAAAAAAAAGAATGAAAGGAAAAAAGGAAAAGGAAATCAGAAATAGAAAAAAATGAAAAAAAAAACAGATTAATCCACCCAGCGTTGGTGGTACCTTTCTCGCATTTAGTTAAGACACTAACCTTATATGGGGTTTATATGGTCCGATGTACCATTTTCTCCATAACTTTTAAACGCAATGACCGATCGTTATTAAATTCATTAGTGATCAACAAGGCTTTGTCCCCTGTCGAATAAAACTTGTTGCCAAAAAATTCGGTGAAGGATTACTATACGAAAAGTTGTCTAATGTTTTTCTATAGCTTTTGTGCGCACACATACGCACACATACACACAGACAGGCAGACATGTGCTCAGTTTGTCGAGCTTAGTCGATTGGTATATTCTGTATCTATCAAAAGTTCGTTTTCGGAGTGAAATGATAGCATTTCGGTACAACTTTGTTGTACGAGAAAGGCAAAAAGGGAAAGGGGAAGAGAAAATGAAAAAGGAAAGGCTGGAATTCTTCCTGGAAAGGAGAATAGGAAAAAAAAACTAGAAATGGAAAAGGAAAAATTAAAGAAGATAGGAAAAGGTTCAAGACTGGGAAAAGGAATGGGAGAAAATAAATGAGTGAAAAGGGAGATATATAACGATCAAGCTGGGAACAAATTAAAAGGCAAAAGGCAAAAGGCAAAAGGCAAAAGGCAAAAGGCAAAAGGCAAAAGGCAAAAGGCAAAATAAGGCAAATAATAACATAAAACACATATAGAAAAAGTCGAACAAAGAAAACAAAGAAGAAGAAATGAAATAGAAAAGGGAAAATGAAAGGGTAAACAAAGTAGAGCCAATTTGAATAAACCAGGAAAGGAGAATGAAAAAGAAAAATGGGCATAAGAAATGGAATAATGAAACAGGAAAGAACAAAAGAAAAAAGGAAAGTGTAAAAACGAACAAAGTTAAAAAAAAGTGAGGGCAGAATAAAGGCAAACGAAAAGCGATGAACAGAAATAAAAAACGAAACAAGCTAAATTAAAAATCAAAAAACGAACATTAACAAATGAAAAATATTCACATTTCATGAATTACTTTTTGAAGAAAGAAGAAACAAATTATAGCAATAGGCGAAAAAGTTAAAAAAAAAACAAAGTGAGGAGAAAAGGAAAACAAGGAAACAAGGAAATAAGTGAAAAGGAAAAATGCAACGAACAGCAACCAACAAACATCGAAAGAGAAGGAGAAATCAAAATAAAAATAAAAAAAAGTTTGTTTTTATAGCGAACGTATAGTCTTTACTCGTGTTTAGTGAACAAGAAAGGCAATTTGAATGAAAGGTAAAAGGATGAAAGAAAAGATAAAGGAAAATATAAAAGAAAAAGGGAGGAACGGAAAACAGGAAAAAGTTACCAAAGAAAAAAGAAGTTGAAGTTTAAGAAAAAAAGGAAAATAGATAATAATCCAAAAAGATAAGACCCAGAATGCAAATCTTTCAAGTCAGCACCACTTGGGGTGGACCCATAACCAAGTAAGTGAAGTAGAAAGGATCAAGTAAGTGAAGTGAAAAAGAATAAAGAAAGATAATAACAAAAATGAAAAGGAAAAGGACAAGAAAATTGAAACGGAAGCAGAAAACTGGAAAACTAAAGAAAAGGGAAAAAAGAAGTTTTGATAGAAGAAAGCGGAATATTGAAGAAAATGGAGGGGTAAAGGAAAGCGAATGGAAGAGTCAATCAAACAAAAAGAAAAAAGAAGAAAGGGAAATGAGAAAAGGGAGTAGAAAAAAGTAAGAAAAATAAAAAAATATGGAGGGACGAAAAAAGAAAAACTAGGGAATGCGGGGAAGAAAAGGAAAATGGAAAAGGTTGAAAGAAAACGGAGAAAGTTTGAAGAAAAAAGAAGATAGTTTTAAGGAAAATTGTAAAACAAATGAACGAAAATTTTAAAAATGATAAAATAAAATAAATAAAACAAAAATAAAAATATGAATAAATAATCTAAATGCATGAGCATGAGTATTATGACCGCACAATTCGTAGTTGTTACTCCGTGATTGACTAAATCTTGCGAAATTGCACAGAGAACAAAATAAATGGAGCTTGGGATTAGCTACCCATTCTCATCGTACAAGTTTCGGGAACTCAAATATTTAAAGTCAATAACGGCGCCGGCTACGTCTCTACGGTCGTATAGGAAGGGAAGGATTGTTAGTCCGACTATCGTTGCTACTAGAGACCGAGTATACCTCTGCATCTCCACGGTTGTCTTGGGATAGGGTATTGTTTTAGTAACAAAGGATAATTTATCTGGATTTACTTCGATAAGTGATGTGATCTATGGGATGGGAAATAACACCATGCACACCCGGTGGCATATGAAAATTGAAAGGAATCGCGCTTAGGACGACCGAACCGCACTCTGTACTCACTTGCCCGATAGGTACTGCAAACTATGGAAGATCGCACTTTTCTCGACCGGATCAAAGCGCAATACAAGTGCATGATCCACCGAATATCAAACAAGTAATGGGTCCGGGCAGATTCAAGGGTTCTTCCGAACTTTTTGAACTTTAGTTCCCATCTAAACTCCGCTAGCCTTCTCAAAACGCGCCTCAGTAGAATTATGTGTTCTGCTACTGTATAAGTAGCTAAAGTGACATCATTAAGATAAACCACCACCGACCCCTCTTTGATTAACGGCTCGAGCACCGTATTGATAAAGCGCTGGAACACTGCTGGAGCCTTTCGTAGACCGAATGGCATCCTTTAGTACTCATACTGACCGCTCGGAGTCACAAATGAGGTATACGGAATGGAATCAGTAGCCATGCTCACTTGATGGAATCCATTCCTGAAATCTAATACACTAAAAAAAATTAATGGTATTGGGTAACTGTCACGTACTGTGATTTTATTCAAAGCTTGGTAGTCGACACACAATCGTCTTTCTCCTGACTTTTTGTTCTCAAGACCATGGGAAACGAATATGGAGAGTTACTCGGTCGGATGACACCTTCAGCAAGCAAATTGTCCACAATAGTGTCCCTTTTCCGTCAGAAAATGAAAGTCGCCGGGGAGCGAAACTTATCGGGACATCTGATGTCAATCTTAACCTCATTTCATAATCATGCTTCAAAGGTGCAATACTAGCGGCATTCAAATAGTCTTGTTCTATAACTTCCCTGAGCTTATTTCGAATGTTGGAACTTAATGCACAATCAATGTTGTATGGTTCGGAATCACTTATATCGATAGAAAATATAGCCGGAACGGAATGATCGCGTGTTACAGGTTCGCACGGAGTAGCAAGGTGACGACAATTCGAACACACTTTTACCGTCTCGGAATCGGAATCGTCTTTGGACAAATTGTATAAACAATGCAGTATTTCACCAGAAATTTTTATTTCGTTCTCGTTACAAAGTTCAATTTGAGGTTTAATGAAATCATTTATAAGTGTATTGTCGCATAAAGTAATCCCAAAACTTGCGAGGAAATCTCGCCCCAAAAGCAAGGGATGGCAAATGAAATGATAAATGATCTGGTACTGGATAAATTTTTAGAGTTTTAGATCTGTTGCGAAACGTTACGTTGACATGAATTATACCGTACGTGCACAAAGGAAAACCTCAAATTCCTTTATAACCGGAAAGTTTTTGCTCTGTAAGAATACATTGACTTGGAACATCCGATCTCGACGGAAATCATCCACCAATGCGATCTGTTGACGATTAAGAGCTGGTTTTGGACATTCCTTAAGCTTATATTGATTGGAACCGCATCGGAAACAAGATCCGATTTCCCGTTTTGGTTCTGGTTAAGCAACTGAAAAATGTCCTACACCAGAACAGTTGAAACAACGAACAACAGCTGCCGGGGGTTTTGTTGCGCCTTTGGTTGTTGTCTTTGGTTTGTTGACTGGAATCGGAGTAGCCGAGAACATTTCTCTTAGCTGTGAGTATCGATGAGCCAGCTGTTTCAGCTGCACAATCGTTGTCGCTGGATACAGCACCGCAATATTGGCAGATCGGTCGCGAAACCCGTCGACAATCAACTGCACCGTTTGCTTTTCATCGATATTCGCTCGTGAGGCAATGTCCTGCATTCTTAATATGTATCCCATGATCGAAGTCTTCGCCGCGCTGAATGTTGTTTTCTTCATTGTGTCAATAACCTCAGATACGGAATGTACATGACTGAAGTTCTCCAAAAAACTGACCCGGAATTCTTGATATGTTCTGGATCTGTCGACTCTGAGGAACAATTCCGCTTCCGATCCAGGCTCCATCATTCGCCGAACACACATAAGCCGGAAATCGTCGTCACCATGGAGGGCATCACAAGCTTGCTCAAAATCGTCGATCCATTTTTCCGCATCATATGATTCGCCACCGCGGAAGCTGGCAATGGAATATCTAATGTCCCGGAAATCTGGTGGTTTGACAGCGGCAAGGTTTACAGCACCCAGTTCAGCTTCGATGGTTGCTATTTGTCGACGTAAATCAGCAACTAATTTTCGTTTCTGCAGTACGCGTATTTCAGTATCCAGTTCGCGTTCTTCTTCGTTGTCGTCGTTTGAACTGTTTTCGTCGTCGCCATCTTGTTGATCACTTTGTTCCCTCATCACGTGTTGTTCGTATACACGCTAACTTTCACCTACTCAGTGACTGAGTAAAATTGTATTGCTCTCTCTTTCTATCCCACGGAAATTTTACTCAATTTCCGTCAAAAGCAAGACAACTCAAAACTATGAGTAATCCTGCTTTTGACGGAAACTGAGTAAAATTTCCGTGGGAAGAAAAGATATGGCAATACAATTTTACTCAGTCTCTGAGTAGGTGAAAGTTAGAGTGTAGAGTCCGCAAATGTTGAATGGTAGCGGAAGGCGGAAATTCAACATGGCGGCCCCGCAGCCACTCAATCAGTTCGGATTTTCCTAAGCGGTCCGCGCTCACCATTTTTATTAATTCCGACACTTGATTTTGGAAATCCAACTTTCCACCGTGTTGAGAAGTATCCCACTTCTGAAGTTGTAATGGGTCCGGGCTGATTCAGGGATTTATCCGCTTTCCGTAAATAACTTTTCTGAGAGAGTTCAGGTTGTACTTTGATTTTTTTTATTATAAACACGTCGGTAGCTGATTTTGAGCTGCGGTGGAGATTTCTTTCGTGTTGCTAGTATCATCCATCCTTATCACAATCACACACAAATGTCATTCATTTTACACTAATTCACGCATACACAATCACGACAAAAAAAGACCAATCGTAACAGTGTGGCCCTATCATTATAAACAAATATTCTTTCTTCTGCTCGCGACGAATATTACACGCACTTGTATCGATCGGAGCTAAGTGCAATACTTCCGACTGGACTCTATATAAATTTTTACTTCCTGATTAATTCACTACGCGGTTCCAAGCAGAACAAAATTTTGATTATCGGCCGATCGCTCTGCTTGCTGAAGAAAACATGAACGGACTCGATACTAATTTTTACTTTCTTAAATTTACTCACCCACACAAAGCAGAACAAAATTTTGATGATCGTGCGATCGTTCTGCTTGCTAAAGAAAACACGACCGGACTTGATACAAATTCTTAATTTCTGAAAATAAGAATAAATAATCTAAAAAAGAAAAATTAAGAAACAAATGACTAAAAGTAAAAACCATATCAATTCATTTCAAATAACCAACAGCTGAAATAGAGAAATGAAAATAACAGAAAGGGAAAAATGAGTAAAAAATTGAAAAGAGAAGAAAAATAGAAAAAGAAAAAAATAAGGAAAACGGAAAATAGGAAAAAAGAATGGTAAAATAGAGTAAAGTAAAAATAGGGAAAAAGGGACAAAATGGAAAAAATGAAAAATATGAAAAAGATGCAAAGGAAAATAAGAAAACCTAAAAGGCAATAGGTAGAGACAAAATGGAAAAACAAAAAGGGAAGGCTTAGGGAATAATCGAAAAACAACGTTGCAACTATTGATCAACAACAAAAATTGATTAAGGAAAAAAGGAAATAGAATAGGAAAATGAATTAAGAAAAACCCAGATTAATCCACCTAGTGGCGATGATGCCTTTCTCGTGCAACGTAAAATGTACTGAAAATCACATAGGAAAGGTCAAAAAAGCACTTTAGGGGAATAGATCGCATATTTTCTATCATTTTGCATGTTTTTGCATTAATTACTATGCATTCCCACCATTCTTGAAAAAAAATTTTTTTTCGATTTTGAAATTTTGTTTTCCAAGGGGGGACCCTTGGGAAAAAACAATGATTTTTCAATAATTCCGAAATGGAATGACCGATCAGGTCAATTTTCAATAGCAAACAATGGGACCGCATTCCCCGTCGAATGTAATTTGTTGCGAGTAAATCGGGTAATGCTAAGTTCCAAAAAGTGTGTCTACAAAATTTGTACACATACACACATACACACACACACACACACACACACATTGGGTCACCGATGGGTCTCAAATGGCGGCGATATGGACAACGGGGAAATACCCAGTTCAAGAGTTGGTGTCTTCGACACACGAGGGCTTCGTCATTGCCAAAATCAACGGGGTCTTCTTCTGCAGCTGCTATGCGCCTCCTCGATGGTCGATCGAGCAGTTCGGTCGAATGCTAGATTGTTTGACGGCTAACTTGATGGGGCGTAGGCCGGTGGTGATAGCGGGGGACTTCAACGCTTGGGCCGTGGAATGGGGAAGCCGATCCACGAATCAACGGGGGCAGATCCTGCTGGAATCACTGGCCATGTTGGATGTGGACTTGGCTAATGTCGGTACCAAAAATACCTACAGCTGGAACGGTGCCGAGTCGATTATCGACGTTACGTTCTGGAGCCCTGGCCAAACGAGTAGTTCGAACTGGAGGGTAGATGATGGCTACACTCACAGCGACCACCTGGCGGTTCGCTACAGTATCGACTATACGACCAGCATTCAGCGGACGGAAGAAGGGGCGAGGCCTAGTCCTCGTATGTGGAAGACATCATACTTCGACGACGAGGTGTTTAAGGAAGCGCTCCGCCGCGAGCACAATACTCTCGGTCTGAGTGGCGAGCAGCTGGTAACAGTACTCTCGCGTGCATGCGATGCCACCATGCCTAGGAAAGTCCACCCTAGGAATGGGAGACCACCGGCTTACTGGTGGACTCAAGCAATTGCGAACCTGCGCCGCGCCTGCCTACGGGCAAGGAGGCGGATGCAGCGAGCACGCACAGAAGAGGAGCGTGTTGAACGACGGGTGGCGTTCGTGGCTGCTAGAGCCGCTCTGAAGACTGAGATTAGATCAAGCAAAAAGCCTGCTTCGAGGGCCTGTGTCAAAGAGCCAACGTGAATCCATGGGGTGACGCCTATAGGGTCGTAATGGCCAAGACACGTGGGGCGATGGCCCCTACAGAGCGGTCTCCAGAGATGCTGGAGAGGATCATCGCGGGGCTCTTCCCACGTCACGACCCAAGCCCCTGGCCTCCCTTCGTGGAGCTGCCAGGAGCCAGGGTGGCCGACGAGGGAAGAGTAACTGTGGCGGAACTTGCGGGGATTGCACAGTCCCTTAGTGTAGGTAAGGCGCCAGGACCGGATGGTATTCCGAACCTGGCCATTAAAGCGGCCATTGCCGAGGCTCCCGAGATGTTCAGATCTGTCATGCAGAGATGCCTGGACGAAGGAGTCTTCCCTGAAGCATGGAAAAGGCAGAGCTTGGAACTCTTGCCAAAGGCGGGAAAACCACCGGGGGATCCGTCGGCATATAGACCAATATGCCTGCTTGATACGGCGGGGAAGGTGCTCGAGAAGATCATCCTCAACAGGTTGTTGATACGCACGGAGGGTGCGGATGGTCTATCGAGTAACCAGTTTGGCTTCCGAAAGGGTAAGTCGACCGTAGACGCTATCTTGTCGGTTACCAAATCCGCGGAGATAGCTATCCAGCGTAAGAGGAGGGGAGTTCGCTATTGTGCAGTAGTGACTCTCGACGTGAGGAATGCTTTCAATAGTGCCAGTTGGGCAGCTATTGCAGATGCGCTCCTGCGTCTTGGAATTCTTATGTACCTGTACAAGATTCTCGGAAGCTACTTCCAGAATCGAGTACTGGTATACGACACGGAGGCGGGTCGGAAGTGCGTTGACATAACCTCAGGGGTTCCGCAAGGTTCCATACTGGGTCCGGTGTTATGGAACGTCATGTATGACGGTGTCTTGAGGTTGAAGTTCCCGGTGGGCGTGGTAATCGTCGGCTTCGCTGACGATATTACGCTGGAGGTCTACGGCGAATCGATCGAAGAGGTGGAGTTGACTGCAGCCCACTCGATCGCAATTGTGGAGGAGTGGATGAGTTCCAGGAAGTTAGAACTGGCTCACCACAAGACTGAGGTGGTTGTTGTTAACAACCGAAAGTCGGAGCAGCAAGCGGTGATAAGGGCAGGCAACTGCACGATCACCTCTGAACGCTCAATCAAACTCTTGGGGTAATAATCGACGATAAGCTCACCTTTGGTAGCCACGTCAATTACGCCTGCAAGCGTGCCTCCACAGCTATAGTGGCATTGTCCCGGATGATGTCCAATAGCTCTGCGGTTTATGCCAGCAAGCGCAAGCTTCTGGCTAGCGTTGCTCTGTCCATACTGAGGTATGGGGGCCAGCTTGGGGCACGGCCCTGCGTATTAACTGCTACAGAACGAAGTTAGAAAGTACGTATAGGCTCATGTGCCTAAGAGTTGCGAGCGCGTACCGTACCGTGTCGCACGATGCACTCTGCGTCATCACCGGTATGATGCCTATTGACATCGTTATCGGTGAAGACATAGAGTGCTTTGAAATGCGCGGCACGAGAGGCATCCGCAGGACTGTCAGGTTGGCCTCAATGGTCAAATGGCAGCGTGCGTGGGACAGTTCCACTAAGGGTAGATGGACACATAGGTTGATACCGGAGATAGGTACGTGGGTCAAGAGGCGCCATGGGGAAATCACTTTCCACCTGACCCAGGTCCATGGTTGCTTCAGACAGTACCTACACCGGTTCGGACACTCGGCCTCGCCCGAGTGTCCGGTGTGCGTTGGTTTAGAGGAAACGGCGGAACACGTGTTGTTCGTGTGCCCGCGTTTTCGCACAATGCGTGACCACATGCTTGCCACATGTGGTCTGGACACTACCCCGGACAACCTAGTCCGGAGGATGTGTAAAGATGAAGTTGGCTGGAACGCCGTTTTATCGGCTATCGTCCAAATCGTCTCGGAACTACACAGAAGGTGGCGCGTGGACTCGAGGAATGGCTAGTTCAGGCGCAAATAAGAGGTGGTCCAAGGGTTCGGAGTCGGCATCATGGGTCATACCGGTGCCCTGTGGTCGAACTCGATCCTTTTATCGAACAAGTGGCCGCGTGAAGAACAACATGGTATCGTCGCTTTCGCGGCGTCGGTCAACCAGGCGGGTTCCGAGCCCGAGGACGGAAAGGGTCCTCGTCAAGGCTGGGGCAGGCGTAGGCACCGCGTCGGCAAGTCCCTCTGTGTGCTGGCGAATAGGCCCTATCGCAGAAAGGTCAATTTGGGGTGCACGCGGCATCATCATTCTTGATACCAGTCGTGCAGAGGGAAGCAGGCGCGAAGTCGACCCTGCCCACCTTCCGAGGACATAGGGCGTGGTAAGGCCACCTGGAAAGCCGGCAATGCGCTGGCACGATACCATGGTGTTCTTCTAAAAAAGCGAGTCACGATGTTCGATGCTGCAAGGACACGCAGCTAACCTCGAGGGTGCGTTATGCACTGGCCCCCCTTTGAAGCATTACTTTCTGGTTGTACCGAAGGAACGATGGGCTTGGCGGCAATGGAAACGGTTTAGCTGGTCGGGGATGCAGTCCTGCCTCCCTCATTGGAGGTGGCCCCTAACCCAGCACTTCCTGGTCAACCCAGGATGTCTGTTGAGCAGATTCCCCCTCCATTGTTTAGGAAGAAAAAAAAAAACACATACATACATACACACAAACAGACATCACCTAAATTCGTCGAGCTGAGTCGATTGGTATATAACACTATGGGTCTCCGAGCCTTCTATCAAAAGTTTGGTTTTGGAGTGAAATTATAGCCTTTACGTATACTTAGTATACGAGAAAGGCAAAAAGAACAAGAAATGAGGAAAAAAGGATACAAAGTAAAAATGGAAAAAAAGGAAAGATGAAAAAAAAATGAATAAGAAGAAAAGTAGTGAGGTAAAATGGGAAAATATGAAAAGGAAGAGAGGAAAAAGAGAAAAGGTAAAAAGAAAAAAGAAATGAAGAAAAAACTAGTTGAAAAGAGAAGGAAAAGAAGAGGAAAGAAAAAAATGAAAAGGAAAAAGGTTAAAGTAGGTAAAAGGAAAAGAATAGATTGGAGAGTGCGTTTGATCACGTTGTGTGCAGAAAGCAAATAATTCTCGCGAGCAGATTTATTTTCCTGTGCGCGATCGAAATAACATTCAATTAGGGCGCGTTTGATCGTTTTCCGTACATCAAGCAGATAGATCGCACGATCTGTACAGCACGTCGGATTGCGTTCTTCGTGCTGATGGAGAATCGAGCGATTATCTGATATGTGCAGTCGGTAAGTGAATAAATCGTGTTTTCGATTTGCACGCTTAATACGCATTGAATTAGCGCATCCCATAAATTGCATCGCTTACTGAAGTGAATCCAGATTAACAATCCCTAATAGATAACACAATGTGCTGTCTCATGAGAATCGTAGTGTTACAAAGGTGTTCTTGGTCTTTAGTAACAAGGGTAGTCGGACTAAATATTCTTCATTATTTTATTATGGTTATTCAAATGATTTCATCGTTATACTAAAGAGATTATTCCAGTCCAGATCAGAAAACGTGTTTGCATTTTTTTATCGTTTGACAAAAAATAATCGATTTCTGATATGAAATAATTTTTCTAGAATTAAGGTGACTCGGGGAGGCACTACACATTGTGTTATTTTTCCTATCTTTTTCTCTTTCTAGCATTGTCACCCCGTAATTTTGGAGCGGCATATTTCGGTTTACAGTTATTTGATGTCACTGTAAAGGCTCCCCCAAACCTAAGCGATGTCATCGCCGCGACGGCGACAACTAGTCGCAGCGATTCTATCGTTGGGTCGCTGCAGGCAATGTTCTATTTACGCTTCCATACCAACGGCGACAGAATCGCTGTCGCCAAGTGATAGAATCGCGTCGCTACTGTCGCGTCGCGTGTGTTTGGGGGAACCTTAAATGTATCAGCATGTAGACTGCGAGTAAGCACGCGCCAGTGATACTTTTTTCAAAATCATATTTGTTGTAGAAAAAAATTTGGCATTCAATGATGAAAATGATGACGATTTGATGATTGTTCGTGCTTCCTGTTAAGGTGACACAGGAATAAAATTTAATAAATTCAAGTGGCTGACTAGGAGCGATTTTATTTATTGCGAAATATGTATGCGAGAAAAGTCCATACATACTTTAGTGACTCTCAAGAAACGGCAATGTCCAATCGTCATAATCGGCTCACCGCTCTATCAAAGGATAAAAGTTGTCCTCGTTAAGCTTGAAATCATCATCCACACGCTGCAAATTGCCTATCAACGCGAAAGTGATGAAAAGGTACTTTTCTTTTCGGCGGCAGCCGCGCACTGGTCGTCATCATCATTGCCCATTGCGTTCGCCGTCGGTGTACTCAGGCTGCGGAGCGGGGCCACTTTGAGCGAGCAAGCAGCATAACCGGTGTCCATTATTAGCAGTGAAATTCGATAATTTCTGGTCACGTTTTAAAAAGCGATTTACCAATCAGTGGGACATATTTTTGTCGCAGCCAGTTATTGTGATTGCTTAATCAGAGCGGTGCGAAGCGATGGGGTAGGCGCGCGTGCTGATCCATTAGCGCAGAAACGCCGAAAGTTTGTTATTACCAACCAGACATGGTTTCTAGATTTTGCGGGTCATTGTGCCCTGGTTTTATTTAAAGATGCAATTGAAGAAGAAACAAATTCTAAAAACGAATGTAAAACATAGGTAATTTAATTCCATCGAGTGCCCCGAAGGCACTCGTTGTTTTTCGACGATCGGTGCACTGTCCGCAAGCAGGAAGGTACCTACTTCTAATCTGCTTCATTGTGCAATAGGGTGCGACATATTCTCCAAATGTGTACTATTCCATGAATTATGTGTGATGTGAAAACAGCGGACCGAATCCTCATGTGATGAAAATTTCAAATTTGACCGGAACTCACCCAAAAAACCCTCACCCTATTCTGCAGCCCCGTGCAACTGCAGATAATGGAACCACCTGCTTAAAGTGCCTTCGTCGTCGCACTTACTATGTTGGACCAGCTCGGAGGGGGAGGATCCCGAATGGGCCCCCAAATTTCCACTTTTTCATGGGCGCATTTCAATTTGCAACAGCACTTCTGAAAGCTCCCACTGCAATATCGCTGTGCTGTCGGGTGGATATTGTGCCCCGTGGGCCACCGCGGCTAAGCTGCCTTGTTTTTATAATCCTTCGGCGTGTCTCGTCGCCGCGGTGCTGTTCTTGTCGTCCCACATCGGACGGCAATGCATCCTGTATCGTCCGTGCTGTGCTGCATGATCGTTGTATCATGCTTTATTATTTTCGGTTATGAAGCAACGCATAAACAACCAATAATAACAAATCTTGTTTGCTGGAGCGTGCTGCGGTGGATTTCTGAAGAACAATATGCATGGAAAGGAAAAAAACAAAATCAGAGATCCGATATCTGTCCGGTGGAATCTGGGCGGCCAATTTCACATGTAACAAGTATATTTTTTTGGCGGAATATGATACAAAATTGATTTTGGTGCTATGCATATGAAAATAAAATTAAAGGCATTCAATTATGGCGAGACAATACAATCAAGAAATTAAGCTGAATCTGCACAGCTATAACATAACATTTTTGAATCAGCTAAAACTTCAATTTAGATAAATTTGCAACTACTTGCTCTGACGTCAATCAGAATTAAATGTGGATGTTCGTGCTCAACTTTATTTTATTTCATTTGATATCGATTTTATGAAACCGTCCAGTGTGAACCCATTAAATTATCCTCACATCCCTGTCTACGAAAAGCAACACCTCTCGGCGGAGGAAAAAAAAGTCCTCTGACTATCCTCGTGACCGGCACCTGTCTCGTGTTATTATCCTGTTTTATGGATCATTTTTATAGGAGCGAATGCGCGTGTTCTTCACAAGATTCCAAGAAGAGCGCCGAACATTTCTCCTCAAATTATCCTTCGGACTTTCCAATCCAGTCGTCGTCGTCGTCCTCCCCCTTGGAATGCACTTTTACCTTTTCCTTCGTTTGATTAGTATGCGCGCAGTGCCGCGCACAGATCCGCGATAAAACGTGACTTGATGAATGAAAACGCGGAGACACGTGTGCCGGGGCTTACTAATTCCACCATTCGGTCTCCGGGATACGGAGGAATGTGGCACCCGTGTCGTCGTGATGATATCCAGCGCCAGAACAAGGACGAGTTTCGGATAAGCGTCAGAACGTAATCCCTTCCGTGGTGTCATAAATTATCGCGGTTGCAGCATTACCACGGCGATAAGAGATCCGACTGGCAAGAACACGCTGAACGGAAGTCAAGTGGGAGCCACTTGACCGCTGGTAACCTCTCGGTTCAATGAGTTCAATACACGATTCATTTTTATCATGGGACCCGATAACGAGCAGTGGAAGGATCGTCGTCCAGCAAGGGCCGAACCGATGCGAAGCGATGTTGATGATGGTGACCAAAAAATCCAACAGGTTGCAAATCGATCTTAATCAGAAGCTTGTTCTTGCGTTTTACGGTCGCAATCGGTAGGAAAACGCGACGCGAAAACACACATACGGAAGGCAACAAGATTAATTGATCTTAGGAGGTGGATCGGATCGGTCGGTCACTAAGAAATTGAGCTGCTGCATGGTGCGGCGTTCGTGCCGAGGAACAGCAAACAAAAAAAATGCGATTTTTAAGTAATTTTCCATTCTTTTTGTTTGCATTTATTATTAGAAGGTATTTGTATGAGTTATTGGAATATAGCCGGAGGTAACGATGGAATTGATAGCTTCAGTAATTGATAATTTAATTATAAATAATTGGATAATGGGCTGTTTTGCTATCACATATGCACAATTTTCACATTTGTTCGGATTTTTTAATAACATATAAATAAGATTCTGAGACCTTTAAGATTCTAAATGTATTTTTTGGATGCTTTTTCCCAAATCCAGCCTCTCAAGGTTATAAAAAGTACACAAGTGAAATTTAAGCGTGCCAGTTGTAAACAACCTAGGCATAATTCCCTGAATGTTCCGGAAGGCTAATACTCACTCACGCATGTGTCCTGTCAGAGTTTCCCTCGGTTGAAACAAAGCAATGAAAAGGAATTTGGTTTGTTTCTTATTTTTGTGATTCTTTTCACCAGTGAGCAGGCTTGTTAGCAAAAAGAAGCGACTAGATTGGTGCTGTATTTCTTTGTTTCGCGATGAGATGAATATATGTTCAATGAGATGGAAAACGGAACAGTTCCCCTATTTCGTAAACTTGATCCGTGATCTTTGTCGATCTTGGTTCCCCCGTACGACGTTAACTGGCTGCCAAAATATTGGAAGTTTTCGATCTTTTCCACTGCTTTCTTGGCTACCGTAAAGTTGAAGGGGTTGTTCGTGTTGACATCCAACGATTTGGTCTTGTTGACGTTGATGGTGAATTGGTGAGACTCGCCGTAGAGGAGCGTTCGGCCGGGTCGTTCAGTTTACTCTGCATAACAAAGCGCCGTTGTGCTATTGGAGCAATATCATCAGCCAAACTAAAGTCGCTTAGATGCTCAATACAGTACTGAGATTTTCATGCGGCATTTACAAAAAGCTCTTCTTGGAAAAACAATTAAAAGGAATTGTCATCATGTTTCATAGATTTTTATTTCGTGAAAGACCGTCAAACTATTGTTAACGAGCTGTGTTTGTGTAAATAATGTTATTATTATTATTATTCCTATTTCGAACTCGAAAATCAGGAACAATATAATCATTTTATCGACTAGTCATCGTTGTTTACTCAAATCTATACTGAAATGATTTAGAAATTTGGATTTCAAAACAAAGAAAAAATTCCCATCATGAACGTACTTATATGATGTGTCAGACAGGGCTTGAATCCAAAAGAGAATGAAAATAACTCTCACTTATCATCTCTGTATATAGTAACGGCAGGTAGCATACCATGAGGGACCTTTTTGTGCAAGCTTTCATGATAAACAATTGATTCGGGGAGCTATACCCAGCGGATGCCAGATCTACGGAATTCAGTGCTTTCTATAGGTCTACGGATCCGTAGATAAAATCTTCAAAAATTTGAAAATTTCTGAGGAAATCAACGGATTTTTTCTTCTTAGTTTTAATTTCAATTTCTTTCTTCTGAGTTTTAATTTCAATCCGTGATACATTAGGGCTTATATCAATCTGTAACGGTTTTCTGGTGTCTTGCTCACGCAGTCTCACAAAAATTTAACCATACGTTATTCACGAATTTTACTGAAAGCCTTGGGTTCTCATAAGTTTTACGATTTCATAAATGTATTGTGCTCTCACCGTGCGTTGCTTAAAGCGAGCTTTCCTTCTCTTTCAACATATAAGGTGGAGGTGTGCTAATTGCTGTGAAACATGAACTGAACTGTTTCGAGGTGGTTGCAACGAGCTTGAGCAAGTCGTATTGTGCGTGAAACTTCCAAATCGATCCGGATCTTCGGAATTTATCTGCGACCAAAACCTGATCCAGTGCTCTACTCCGCCCGTTTCCCCACCGTTCAACGTGTTTCTTTGGACAACGATGTCATTCTACTGCTAAGGGATTCCAATCTCTCTTACCTTCAGTGGCGCTTTGGCGACGTTATCAACGGCTTGCTTCCCGTAAATGCGTCTAGCGAGCAAGACATTTCTTTAAGGCTCTATAAACCGTAATCAATTTGATGATGAAGATGATTTTGTTCTCATTCGCACTAATACTAATGCAATTTTAGCCAAAATTCAATATTTCACTGTTATTCATCAACTTACCTCTGTCAACGTATATTCATGGTATTTTTATATGAATTTTTCACTCACCTAGCAAATTGATTATTAATTATTTGACTAAAAAGCGCTTAAAACTGCTTTTTTCCTAAACAAATTTTCGTATACTAGTTGTACACACACCAACTCCGAACGATCGAAACACACCCATACACTTGTTTTGAACATGCACTCAGTTTTTCACTTGTTCTTTTCTCGCCGTTTTCTTGATTTTATCACAACTAAACATAATTCACTACCTAACTTTCACTTTTGTCTTTGATATTGAACACCAATTTCTTCACTTCATGTCGAAAAACCAACGAAAACTGCTTTAAAAAATTTGAAGTGAGAGACAAATTTGACGGCTGTATTGTGAATGTTGTAAAATTCGGAACACCCAAATTCACTACCGCATTAGGTGAAATAGTGCGCTCAAAATCTCGGCAAAGCAACTTAGAAATATCAAAACAATACATCGAATATGCTAGTCGACACGCAAACAACTTTATGCATATACAAGAAAAGAATCATCATTTCATCGTTGCCAGATTTATTTAATCAAATAATTATTGCAGTTTGTCGAATTAATCAAATCAACCAGAAAAAAAAGAAAAGATTATGCAAGCTTCTGTTGGCAGGGTGGAGAATGGTTGACATTTAATTTAACCGTACCATTCATCCTACCATGCAGTCAAAAAAAAAACAAAACTACGGCAGCCGAGCAGCCTCGACCAAGCAGACGACAGCGCATACTTTTACAATTTTCTCCCCCCACAATCAATGTTTTCGTAGAATAATTTCTCAACGTATAATCGGTTTTGGTGGCAAATTTACATTTCATTATTCCTTACTCATTTTACAGATTAGAACTAATAAATCAGTATCTGTGGCTAGCACTCTTTTAAGGCTGTGTGCCACAGCCTAATTCAACTCGATTCTGTTCTATTTGCACTGCGCACAAGAAAGTGTGGATGGATGGCAAGAGACTCACGCAGCAGCAAACAAACAGTCTGCGGATGAAGAATAAAAAAGACTTAATTTCGTCATACATTAATTTGGGAAACTGTCTCGGTGCACGAAATTTTACCGGATAAAATGTAAATATTCGGATAATCAAAGTGTTTTACTGTACTTTCCCCCAGAGTGTATGTAATTAAGAGTGGCGACACTGTCAGAATTGGAACAAAATTCATCTGTTATTCCCATACAAAATCGTGTTCCAAACGTGTAGGAGACCTGTCAAATGCGGCACATGTCGCCACTCTTAATTACATACACTCTGCTTTCCCCAACACTTGTATGTTGAAAACCCAGTGGTGTATGAAGAATTTTAAAATAAGTTTCCAAAATATTTCATAAATGCTTAAAAGTAAACATTTTGTTGCATCTGGCAACATTATGTAGCAGCTGACAAGCTTTTACCACCCCATTTCCACCCACCTCAAATTTTCGTCACTTTTTCGTACTAGTTGCCTCATCAATACTAACAAGCAATAACGTCATTAATTTTCAAAACAGAGTTATGGAGCCTTGAGCCTTAACCGAATAAATCAAGAATGTCTTCATCACCACCAGCGAACTGCGCACCCAGAGAAAACAATGGATCGCCGATGAGACCTGGCGGAAGATAGAGGAGCGAAGAGAAGCCAAAGTCGAGATAGAGCGATAAAAAACCAGAGGAGCCAAAGTCTTAGTCCGTCAACAATACTCGGCTCTGGAGAAGGAAATGAGACGCTCACACGCTTAAAATCAATAACACAGAGATGTGTTTGCATCACACAAAACGGACCTAATGTGGAACATCCCCTAGATGAGCGACAGTTACACAGGCACAAAAATGCCTCGTACGGTCGTGATAACGGTCCTTTTCAACATGTAAACGTTTGTACAGATTCCTTGTTTCATGAGGAACCAAATACTGTTGAAAATATTGAAATCCAAGCTTCAATAAAACCACACGAGCTATTTTTGTGGCTGTGTAACTATCGCTCATCTAGGGGATGTTCCACATTAGGTCCGTTTTGTGTGATGCAAACACATCTCTGTGTTATTGATTTTAAGCGTGCATGTCGACGGGACAAGCGAGCGTGGGTAGACTCTCTGGCCGACGAAGGAGAGAGAGCCGCCGCAACCGGGGACATTCGTCTCCTCTACGATATCTCACGACGCTCAAGCGGGGCGAAGATGAATGCAACGATGCCTGTGAAAGACGCGAATGATCAGTTACTGACCAAACCAACTGACCAGCTGAAACGCTGGTTTGAGCACTTCGATAAACTTTTCCAGCCAGGCCACCACCACCTCGGCATGATCTGCATAGGATCCGACGTATAACACGCGTCAATACCGAAGCTCCATTACTGCTAGAGATTCAAACAGCAATCCAAAGCATGGAATCGAATAAAGCCCCAGTGGTCGATCGCATATCAGCCGAGATGCTCAAAGCTGACCCCATGACATCCGCTCAACTACTGCACCGCAACTTTCCCGGTCGACTGGATGCAAGGTATCTTAGTGAAGGTACCTAAAAAGGGGTGTCAGGCCATTAGGCCGAAGTTAGGTTAGGCCGAAGGTCATTAGGCCGAACGGTCATTAGGTCGAATGGCCAATAGGCCGAATTAGTAGAAAGAAGCGAAAAGTGAAAAATGAGAAGTTCTTTCTTCACCCTACTCCTTCTTCCTTCTCCCTTCTTCCTTCTTGCCTTTTCCTTCATCTATCTGTCTTCTTCCTTCTTCCTCCTCCCTTCTTCCTTCTTCCTTTTTCGTTCTTCCTTCTTCATTTTTCCTTCTTCCTTCTTCCCTCTTCCTTCTTCCTTCTTTCTTCTTCCTTCTTCCTTCTTCCTCCTCCCATCTTACTTCTTCCTTTTTCTTTTCCTTCTTCCTTTTCCCTTCTTCCTTCTTCCTTCTTCCTTTTTCCTTCTTCCTTCTTCCTTCTTCCTTCTTCCTTCTTTCTTCTTTCTTCTTCCTTCTTTCTTCTTCCTTCTTCCTTCTTCATTCTTCCTTCTTCCTTCTTCCTTCTTCATTCTTCCTTCTTCCTTCTTCCTTCTTCCTTCTTCCTTCTTCCTTCTTCCTTCTTCCTTCTTCCTTCTTCCTTCTTCCTTCTTCTTTCTTCCTTCTTCCTTCTTCCTTCTTCCTTCTTCCTTCTTCCTTCTTCCTTCTTCCTTCTTCCTTCTTCCTTCTTCCTTCTTCCTTCTTCCTTTTTTCTTCTTTCTTCTTTCTTCTTTCTTCTTCCTTCTTCCTTATTCCTTCTCCCTTCTCCCCTCTTCATTCTTCCTTCGTCCTTCTTCCTTCTTCTTTTATCCTTCTTCTTTCTTCCTTCTTTCTTCTTCCTTCTTTCTTTTTCCTTCTTTTTTCTTCCTTATTCCTTCTTCCATCTTCCTTATTTTTTCTTCCTTATTTATTCTTCCTTCTTCCATCTTCCTTCTTCCTTCTTCCTACTTCCTTCTTCCTTCTTCCTTCTTCCTTCTTCCTTCTTCCTTCTTCCTTCTTCCTTCTTCCTTCTTCCTTCTTCCTTCTTCCTTCTTCCTTCTTCCTTCTTCCTTCTTCCTTCTTCCTTCTTCCTTCTTCCTTCTTCCTTCTTCCTTCTTCTTTATTCCTTCTTCTTTCTTCTTTCTTCCTTCTTCCTTATTCCTTCTTCCTTCATCCTTCTTCCTTCTTCTCCATTCTACTTCTTCCTCACTTCGCACTACTCACATCTCACTCCCTAGTTCTCATTCGGCCTAATGGCCATTCGGCCTAATGACCATTCGGCCTAATGGCCTTCGGCCTAATGACCTTCGGCCTAACGGCCTTCGGTCTAATGACCCAGCATCCTAAAAAGGGTGACCTGACTGTATGCGATAACTGGCGAGGCATTATGTTGCTGTGTATCGTTCTCAAAGCTCTATGCAAAGGCATCCTAGCCCGGATTCAGGAAAAGATCGATGCGACACTACGGCGGCAGCAGGCCGGACTCCGTGCCGGAAGATCCTGTGTGGACCATATTGTCACGCTCCGTATCATTCTGGAGCAGGTCAACGAATTCCAAGAATCGCTTTACTTGGTATTCATTGACTACGAACAAACTTTAGCCCGTTTCAATCACGAGAATATGTGGGGTGCCCTGAGACGCAAGGGGGTTCCTGAGAAAATCATCGGCCTCATCGAAGCACAGTCAGTACGAGGCCTTCTTGTGTAGAGTGCTGCACAATGGGGTCCTGTCCGACCCTATCCGGGTCGTAGCTGGTGTGAAGCAAGGATGTATTCTATCACTGTTACAGTTACGTAGGGGTTACTGTTCCTTATCGTAATCGACAAGATTCTGGTAGGTGCGATTGACCGTGAACTAAACCGCGGGCTGTTATGGCAGCCTATAACCATGGAGCACCTAAAGGACTTCGAATTGGCTGATGACGTTGCACTCCTCGCGCAACGGCGCTCTGATATGCAGAGTAAGCTCAACTCCTCAACTCCTCCAAGCTCAACGAGCGCTCCTCTTCGGTAGGCTTAGTCATCAACGTTAACAAAACCAAATCGTTGGATCTAAACACGGTAACCCCTTCCAGTTTCACAGTAGCTGGGTAACCAGTAGAGAATGTCGAAAGCTTCCAATATCTTGGTAGCGAAGTGGCGTCAGACGGCGGTACCAAGATCGACATAGACGCATGGATGAATAAAGCAAGGGCTGCCTTTGCGAGTTTAAATAATATCTGGAAAAACAGGCAGATAAGTGAACGCACAAAAATACGAACTTTCAACTCTAACGTGAAATCTGTTAATTGCATATTATTCGGCAACTCGGCTGTGATTTTTTTAATATCTTCTACTGCGGTTTAGCTCTCTAAGAGAGCTAACCGCGGTGGAGGTTGGTACTCGGATTCTGATGGCTTTTCCGCAAACGTGACCTTTAAGTGGTCTTGTTGTGTAGGGGTTATCACGCCTATCTAGAGAGTAGGAGGTTGAGGGTTCGAGTCCCTCCAAGACACGTGGTTTCTTTTTCGCAAATTTCATATCAATTTGTCCATTTCGAAACATATGCTGTGCATATGTACAGCCAAGATATTTAACAAAAAAAAAAAAAAAAAGGGAAATCTGTGCTGTTATATGCTAGCGAAACATGGTGTGTATCAGTGGAGAACGCTCAACGGTTGCAGGTGTTCATCAACAGATACCTGCGGTATATAATTCGGGCCTGGTGGCCTCACAATTGGATCTCAAACAACGAGCTCCATCGTCGTTGTCACCAGAGGCCGATAGCAACAGAAATTCGGGATCGGAAGTGGGACTGGGTCGGCCACACTCTACGTAGGGGCGGAAACGAAATCTGTAAACAAGCATTAGACTGGAACCCAGCGGGACATCGCAGCAGAGGCTGATTCCGAGACACATGGCGACGAAGCCTCAATAAAGATACAAAAGAAGTCGACCGAAAGCGATAGCTGGACAACGCTCAGGATGGAGATCTTTCAAGCCGGCCCTTTGCACCATCGGAGGTGTACAGGATCCATAAGTAAGTAAGTAAGAATCAATCTCCGCCAGCGGTCTGATGCAAATCAACTCCATTTCAAATCGTAATGGTAGAGTGCTTGGTCTTGTGTTCACGAACTCGTCGGACATCATAGAAGTTTCTCAGCCAGCCATCCTACCACCCGCCAGTGCTAATACAAATGGATGTTTGCAGTTCCGTGCCCGCTCAAACTGAACGCGATCCAGATGCTATAGATTTCGATTTCCGGCGATGCGATGGTTTCTCCCTCAATTACGAGCTCTCTACGATCAACTGGAATCAATATCTTCAGGCGCCTTCTATCGATGGTAATGTTGTCTTGTTCTATGACAACCTGTATGATTTTTTTCAATTGATGATACCTCGTCGTCGAAGTAATAATCACGGTATAAGTAGAAAGCCCAGGTGGAATGCTGAACTTCGTAACCCGCGAAACAAATTGAGAAAAGCGTGCAAAAGATTCTTCGCTTACAAAACCGACGAGAACAGGAATGCACTCCAACTGGTGAAATCTTCCTTTAACGACCTCCTTGACTCTTACTACAGTAGGCACCTGGGCAACTTGCAGTCGAATTTAACCCTTATGCGACCGACAGGGTATGTACCGATTGTACCCGTGTTCCTTTTTCCACTTCAAGTGGTGATATTTCAGTGTCTTTTTATAACTGGTAGCTGAAACTCGGTGACATCTAAGAACTCCATAAAATGTAGAATCTGTGAGAAAATCGCGTTGTTACGGTGAGGGGGGACATGGGGAGGGTCATCTGATTTTTTTACCACGTGGATGGCCGATAGGGTACCCGTGTTCCCATAAATTGATATTTTCATAACTTCAACAATTTACATAATAATTTTGGCCGTTTTGGAAACTGAAACTCATATACTTTTTGTTGGCTCTCAAGGTTTACAGCTTTTGTCCATGGTTATACAAGAAATCCTTGAAGTAAGGCTTAAGGGTCTACACGCGTAACCAAATGGCTTTCAACCAGTTTCAAATATGTGACATGCGCATTGCGGTTCTTAGAGTAGTCGGTGTTAACGATATAGGTTCTGGGTTTCCAAAAAACCTCTGGAGTGAGGCCTCAGTCATCCAAAAAATCCCTGGAATAGGATCTTGAGGTCTGCTTGCGTAACCAAATTTCCAAATACAAAAACCGGTATATGCTCTTTATGGTACTTAGCATATAATGCGTTCACAGTATATGTTCCGGTACATCCAATAAATCTCTGGAGTAAGGCCTTAAGGTCTACACGCGTAACCAAAAGTCTATCGACTTGTTTCAAAAGCGGCACATGCTCTTTGTGATCCTTCAAATAGAACGTCATCACCAAATTTGTTCTGTTCTATCCAAGAAATCTCTCGGATAAGTCTTAATCATATAAGAAATTCCTAGAGAAAGACCTTAGGGTATTTACACGTAACTAAAGGAGTTGTTTAAAAAGTGGCACATGTTCTTTGTGGTACATACTTAGAATTGAATGTAATGGCAATATATGCTTTACGGTATACAAAAAATGTGGTCCTTGGAATAAAATGTGATCACAACATATGTTCCGTATCTGGTGTAAGACCTCAGTCATACAAGAAATCCTCGGAGTAACGGCTTGTGGTCTGCCTGCCCTACTAAGCTAAGAATGCGTTCACATGATATGTTCCGGATCATCCAAGAAAAGTTTGGAGTAAGACCTTAAAGTCTACATGCGTAAAAAGAAGTCTATCGACTTGTTTCAAAATTTGTACATGCCCTTTCTGGTCCTTAGAATAGAATGTGATCACTGCTTATGTTCTACGTTATCCAAGAAATGTTTAGAAGTAAGGCCTTAGAGTCTACACGCGTAACCAAAGGTCCATCGACTAGGTACACAAGTTGTACAAGCAATTTGTGATCCTTTGAATAAAATGTGATCACAAAATTTGTGCTGCATCATTCAAGAAATCTCTTGAGAAAGACGAAAGAAAACCTGGAGTAAAGTCTTTTGGTCTGCCTGCGTAACCAAAGGTCTATCGTCCAAATTCAAATACGGTACATGCTCTTTATGGTACTCAGCATAGAATCCATTCACTGTGTATAGTCAAGATCATCCAAGAAATCTCTGGAGTAAGGCCTTAAGGTCTGCACGCGTAACAAGTAGTCAACGGACTTTTCTCAAAATTGGGTGTTTCGCAAGGCAGTATGCTAGGGCCTTTAATTTTCGTCCTGGTCCTCAAAGGATACATAGATTGCTCGGATCTTCTCTCGGAGACCCAACTTATCGCTCCTAGTCTTAGGCTACGGCACGCTTCTCTCATCGCTGTCCCCATGCACTTGACAAATTATGGGTATAACAGCCCTTTAAGTTCCTGTTTGAGAAATTTCAACGTTGTGTGTGATATGTTTGATTTAAGTGTTCGTTAAGCTTAGGAAAAGTGATTCTGTGCTCACTTTTGGTTTCATCACACCGCACAACGGGGACACAATTCCTTTACTGTATTTCTTCCTTATATACTTTCATCTCCAGGTACTCACAGGAACCACACAGCACAGGTAAGTCTTTGATAGTTCAGAAACTCTTTATTTTTATTACTATTATTTCAAAACTTTTATTCCAGAACTAACTAACTTTATTAACAACTATGCACAATTCAAATTAATTTCCCAACAGTGGGGTGGTAACTTGTTCACTGGTTTGTTTTTGTTCACGTTCGCTGATGGTTGTCGATGACGTCGGAAAGTCGTACAGAAAGAGGAATTCCTTGATGACAGACGTCTTTTTAAAGTAGGCATGGTTTCTTCATCTAGTCTTCATCATATTTGACCGGATAGAGCGAGATCGATCAAAAACGCATATTTCTGCAGGGCGCCATGTTCAGGATAGGATAAGGTTGATGCTATCGGTCGTCACAGTCCACACATAGATGGTGCGGTGACACTTCTTCGCGTATGCGAACATTAAGTATTTCAAAGTATTGTTTTGAAACTAGGATTAATAATCTAGTTTAATTTTATAATTAGGAAAGCTTTGATCACCGCGTGACTTTATCGAAATTAATTTATTGGCTTTTTTCGGTGATAATTATTACTCAAAGCGAAAGGGAGTAGATGAAAGTAATGAAGATACAGATTCGATTGACACCGCAAGCGAGCGGCAAGTGTGAAATGAATAGAAACTGAAGATTAGCAGAGGGCCATATGAGAGAACAAGCATTGTTGAAATCGCTGTTATTCTGCCTAACGTCCACCCAGGAACGGCTTGGATAGTGACGTGGTGATCACTGTACCAAGACAGGCAAAATAACAGCGATTTCAACCTGCTAAAGTGCTGTTCGGCAAGCGTAAACAGTTCTATTGATTCGTGGCTTCTATTGGAGGAATTCCCGATGAAATTGCTATAACATTGACAAACAAAGATAATATCAATTGAAAAAAGAAAACCTTGAAGAATTCACCTGGAAGAACTTTTCTTGGAATTCATATGAAAGGCGCTAAGGAAACTCCCGGAAATATTTCTGCAGAAATCCTGAAAACCTACGGGAGCTGTCGGAGAAACTCTTGGAAGAATTCCCAAACTCTGAGATTGCTGGAAAATCTTCCAGCAACATCAAGTCAATGTTAACTTCAGAATAACGCTATGGATTGCCAGTTCCAGTGGTAAAATTCCTCCATACAGATGACCCCTGATTCTTGGTGTGATGCAGCTTTATGCTTAACGTGCCTACGAATGAATGGTTAGGGGATTCTAATAAAAACCTAATCGCTAAGGGGGGCCTGTGAAGCAGCTGGCCACCCTTCACAGAATTAAGCCCTTATTGCGCCAACCGGAGCTATGGCGTAGTTGACTTTTTGCTTCTCCGAAACAATCGCCTACTCTTAATTCAATCTCAACTTGAGGTCAAATAAGGGTGGGATTATGAGTGCGTTTCTATTTAGTTTTTCATCAAGGATTCGCTTTATGTGTTTTCACAGTGTACTCTGTGTTTCGTTTTTGACGTTCTTGATGGGATACCGAACTGGTTTCATCATTGCTTTTCACATAAATGTTGAAGTTGTGGAGTGTATTGTTTTAGTTCGCAATGGATAAGTTAAGATAGCAGAAATAAATTTTCAACATAATAGAACAAGTGGTTTTGGTGCAGGAATCCTATTTTCGCAAGGGTAGCTTCTACCTAGGTAACGTAGCGAACCCGGTTTTTGCTGCTTTCAGTAATGAAATTGCAAACTCTTGATCAATGCCATTTTTACCGGATTTCTGTCCGACATACTGGCAACATGCCTGGCGCACCGCAGCCGTCCGATTTTCATGGTGTGAACGATGGACGGTTATCCCAACAGCTGAGGCAAACTCATGGTTCATTCGCCTCCTCCACGTATCGTCCACCATCTGCACCCCACCATAGATAGTACCCAGCATTTTCTTCTCTAAAGCTCCAAGTACGCGTTGGTCCTCCACGAGAATCGTCCAGGTCTCGTGTCCGTAGAGAACAACCGGTCTAATAAGCGTTTTGTAGAAGAAGAGTTTGCTACGGCGGCGAACTCTATTCGATCGAAGCATCTTGCGGAGTCCAAAGTACGTACGATTTCCAGCCTCTATGCGTCTCCGAATTTGATATGATATCATTTTCGGCAGTCACCAGTGAGCCCAAGTACACAAATTCTTCTACTACCTCGATTTCGTCACCACCGATGCAAACTCGAGGTAGGTGGCTCACATTGTCTTCTCTTGAGCCTCTTCCTATCCTGTACTTCGTCTTCGACGTGTTGATGACTAGTCCGATCCGCATAGCGTCCCTCTTCAGTCTGATGTAGGCTTCCTCCATCTTCTCAAAGTTACGTGCCATAATATCTATGTCGTCGGCAAAGTGAAATAGTTGGACGGACGTATTGAAAATTGTACCACTCGTGTTGATCCTTGCTCTTCGTATTATCTCTTCCACAGCGATGTTGAATAGCAGACACGAAAGACCATCACCTTGCCGTAACTCTCTGGGCATTTCAAAAAGACTCGAGAATGCTCCTGAGACTCGAACTACGCACATCACCGGATCCATCATCATCTTGATCAACCATGTCAGTTTATCTGGAACTTCGTGTTCGTGCAGGCGTTGCAAACTATCCCATCATTCGATCTTTTGAGCAAAGATACTGATGAAATGATGGGATATCGATCTTAGTTATCTATCCGTTCAGTAAACAAAGTGCAATGTTCGTCATGGAGAAACATTTTTTCACAGCTTTTGTTGTAGCAACACCTTCGCAACGCGAACAAACCTTGAACTGCGTTAGCTATCCGGATCATCATCAAACGATCAAATGATAATATCTTTCCAGAGTGCTCTTTGATTAGAGATAATATCTTTGCAGAAGCAAGAAGAAGCGGCATAAAATTTGGGAGAGTACCTTGTAGGCGGTGTTCAGCAAACGTGATTGCCCGATAGTTGCTACAATCCAGCTTATCGCCTTTTTGTAGATGGAACACACGACAACTTCTATCCACTCCTGCGGCAAAACTCCTTCCTCGATTTGGTTTTCCGTTTCTTGGTTAGGTGATCTCCATGTGGCCTTGTGTATATTTTTGCGAGGAAAAAAGGTGCTTCAGACTACCATTCCGCGGAAGGCTGCGAAGTTCATGAATCGTTGGCCGTTATCATTTGATACGGTGTTCAGTCAGACTATCATGTCCGATGACCGCTCTATACATTTCCTTCCTTCCTACCTGTGCTTTCATGTCGCCGATAACGATTTTGACGTCCCGCAGTGGGCATCCGTCGTATGTCTGCTCCAGCGTGCGTAGAACGCTTCTTTCTCGTCGCCGGGTCTCCCTTCATGTGGGCAGTGCACGTTGATGATGCTATAGTTGAAGAAACGGCCTTTTATCCTCAGCTTGCACATCCTTGAGTTGATTGACTGCCACCCTCGTTGGCGCATCTTACCCCGCACTATGAAGCAGGTTCCCAGCTGGTGCCACAGCTTTGATAGAAGGTAGCCGCTCGATGCCCGCTTTTCAACACTTTCTGTCCTGTCCAGCAAATCTCCTGCAGTGCCAAGACGTCGAAGTTGCGGGGATGTAATTCATCGTAGATTATCCTGTCGCAACCTCTGAAGCCTAGCGACTTGCAGTTCCATGTTCCATGCAACCAATCGTGATCCTTTATTCGTCGCTAAGGTCTTTGCTGATTATATCGAGTCGTATTATCTCTTATATTGCTCGTTATTAATATTAATATAGTAAATGCCATCGTTTCAGCATAGGGAAGCGAAAAAGTCAAAATTTGAATCAGTCTATTACTCATGCAATAGCGGACAGAAAAGCTTTAAATTCTAGACCAACATTTGAAAAGGGCGTAACAGCCAAAATTTATTCTTTCTAATTCTTCGTCTACATATATAGCTTAGCTATATATGTAGACAAAGAATCAGAAGGAATAAATTTTGGCTGTTACGCCCTTTTCCAATGTTTGTCTAGAATTAATAACTAAGGAAATGATAATAGAATATTGAAAGCAGGTCAACATCCAGTTGGAATATATATCCATTGTGTGTGTGTGTTATTACAATCTAACTCCCACTGTCTGGCAGTGGCATTATGGATAGAATATTCGTGCAACTATCAAAATTTACTATAATTGCAAGAATCTTAGATCCGGGAGCTAGAAGGTGATAGCTCTATTGTAACTCCTATAGCCCATTTCAAGAACGCAAGCATTCCGAAGCTATAGTCGCACGCAAAAAAAAAGCGTTCCCGAATTCGTGAACCAGCAAAAATACACCGTGATTTATTTCATGGATTCGGGAACAACAGTCACGTTTTCCAGAACGTTCCAGAAAACGTGACTGTATTCCCGAATCCATGACTGTTGTTCACGAAAAAATACACCGTGAACTCGTTAGTTCACGAATTTATGAACGCTTTTTTTCCGTGCGTTTGCAATAAGCCCCGCGTGATTACACCCACATATCATAAGGATATCTGAAGTGCATTCACACTTCCTGGACCAAAATTTAACTTTCTGATCCTGGCGCGTATAGCGACCGACGCGAAAACAACAACACGTGCGTTCATAACCATGGCACACTTCCCAGTTGGAGTATATATCCATTGAAGAAGAAAAAGATTGTTGAAATTTCGTGCATTACCTACACAAAAAAACTAATTTCGGGTCTCTTATTTTTCAAAAGGCCGAAACACTTGTTCTGTAGGATTTTAAATCCTTCATCGATGTGTCTAGTCCACTTGAGAGTATGGTTCCAAGTAGCGGTTATCCCCTATCTTACTGTGGTTACATCCCACTTCGCAGATACTTCATCGAGATTACGTTGTACCTACCCATCACGTTCGTCGTCTAATTAGTTTTATTCCCATTTTTTCCGATACCAAAAAAAAAATCGAAAATTTCTTTCGAATCAAATCATCATTATTATCGAGCTTGACTTGATTCGGCAGGTGCACATCCAGGCGCGCAAAGTCCTGTTAGATCGAGAGTCGTCCTTTTGGAAGGAAACCAGAAACAACCGTTGCTCCGTGGTGCGCTCGTTCGTTTGGTTGTTAGAAAGCGCACACACTCTCGCCCAGGAGGGAAACGAAACCAAAATCCAGAAAAAAATCTCGCGTCAAAGCAACCCAGAAAACAGGTGAAAGAAAATTTCCTCACTTGCAACGCGTTGCAGCAATGCGATCGCGGCGCGCAGTAGGCAGTGTAAGAGGGCTCAGCTGGATCACCTGTAGGTAGGTAAACGCAATGAACGGAAGGTTTTGGTTTGGAAATGAGAGTTGACTTTATGACTGTCGGCCTGCGGGACTTCTGAAGAGGTGGATAACGTTACTGGACCGAGCGAGGAGCGGAGGAAAGGAAACAAATGCTGACTGTCGATTGGTGGATGACACGAGCCGTCCGTTCGTGGTCGTGCGACTGTTGTTTTGAATGATCACTCTTTGCGCTCAGATTATTCAAGTTTTCGAAGAAGGTGTTAAAGGATTTTAGTTTAAACAATTTACATCAGGACGATTCTAAATAATGATTCTAATTATTTTAATCAGGCGTTCTTTTTATTCATGATTTCATTTTTTGTTTTATTTTGTATTTGTAACTTAATTTTCTATTTAATCAACAATGTAAATTTGGACAATATCTCTTCTAATAAGATTACACAACAATTGACATCGTGATCTCATAAAAAAATCAACAATAATTACACTCATCATAACAGTTTTACTTAAAAATTTCACGCTGTATTCTGAGAACCAGATCAGCGATCAAAATGGCTGTGTAATTGTGCATATTTCAGAAGTTCGTTAATTCTTTAAAAACTGTTTTTTTGCTACTCTAAGTGTACTTATGGGGTATATGATCCTTTACCAATCAATAGTTATATAAACATCACTTTATTCGTTGATGAATCAGTATCATTTGCGAAATTTTTTGGCATAGTTCAATCTAAAATAATTTCATCACGAATAACCAAAATTTCCACATCTTTTAGACACATTGAAACCAAAATCCGACCAGGGTGGTTTTATAAGGTATAACGTAATAATTTTTCAATTTTAATTATGAAGCAATTGCGATCATGATATTTATTCCAGTTAACACTGTGTACTGCGGAAAAGGTGTCGCATCGCGCGTGTTCCATTCGTCGGTTGGCGGCAGGTGCGTGCTCTCCGCTCTCCGGCAAAGACATCAACGCCACCAAATCAAATGTTGATGGTTTTGATAAGCGCACTCTACGGCCAGTTCGGTCAAACGCAATAATGGCACACGCCACAATGTATCGACCTAACTAACGACGGAGAGGAGTGCGGTGGCTCCATCAAGTACCTAAGTGTAAAGGACGACGATACGAGGCAGAAAATTACCGTGAAAAGGATTTGTTTTGATTGCAGTGGGTAGAACTGTGAAAAAAAGGATGCAAGGTGCCGGGAAGCAGGTGCATTTATTTCTTGTGGATTTTCTGCGTCGTTAGGAGAGAAAAAAAAGGGAAAAGCTGTGCCAAATTTTCCATGATGCTTTTATGTTAATTTAAACTGACATTTTGGGTTTAAAACAAATTCATGTTTTTGGTAGTCAATGGGTATAACAAATGATTACGTTTAATCACAATTGGCAGGGATTGAATCTAAAAAAGAATGAACAAATCTTTCACTTATCATCTCTTTATACACTCTTGATATGTAGCATACCGTGAGAGACTTTTTTCGCTGTCTTGACAAAGAACTAATTCGGGAGGCTATACCCCATGATAAATTTCTTTTTAAAAGCTCCAAACATAGGGGGAACTAGTCCTGAGGATGCATTTCAACTTGCTTTACACAATAGAGCAAACATATGGTGTCCAACGCAAAATTAGCGAGATATCATAACTTCTCGGTGGGGGCTGCCTATCCGATTTTGTTTTTTCGCACTTGTATACAAGTTTGATAAACTTGCTATCACGGCTTGTAATAATTCGAGACAGTTTTTTCCTCTCTTTTATCGTTGTTCGTTATCTAATAAGGGCGATTTCTGCAAACCCTGGCAATTGGCAATGTTTTAAATAACGACTGTAATACCGATAGCGGCGATGACCGAACATGTTTTTAACTAAATTAAAAATAATAGTCAAGGCATCTGGAAAAATATTGGCTTTTACTCCCGTAAGGCTTTTTCAGAACATAAAAACAAGTTCTCAATAACCTTAACATGTGCCTGGAAGAACAAATTAGTAAGGATTGCGCCAAGTTAAAAAAATATCTTCACTACATTTTTGTGCATTTCTTCAAAAATTCCGGCCCCTAGCTTAGGTAGTTCGCCGACTGGCTTGCTGAGATCCACTGCTACAATGTCTCGATCCCTTGTCTGCACTTCTTCGCAAAACTGCTTGGACAAATTCACCATCCTCCCGTGCGGCCTGCTAAGGGGATTGGGCTCTGGGGATTACGCCTGCTAAGTTACCTCCCACAATTAGGTAATTCTTACCTCTATGAAAACACCGTGATGGGAGGAAAAACCTCGTCCACCAACACTCTGCTCTGAAAGTAGCTCTTCAGTATATGGCACAGGTGACCAGGGACCCGCATTCTATGCAGCGCTGATGGGATGGCTTCGAAGCTGGCACTATTGAACGGATTTTTTCGTCTATTGTTACCACTGCGCAATATCGGTATTGGTGGCCACGTGGTCGGATCGTGTTTCGGAAAAAGACCCTCCCGATCTCCTTCAACTTGATCGGACACTTTTCGGCTGGCGTCGACGGACCCTTCATCGTCGCCATCACGACTGTATAAGCATCCCTCAAAGGGTTGGGGTCTGCTTCACGACACAACTCCTTCTGATCACTAACTTTGATGGCCTTTTTTAAACCGGTCCTAGGTTCCCGGAACGCCGCCTTGTGCTCCTCTATCTCTGGTTCCGTCCTCGCTCTCTGTGCCCGCCTCCTGGCTCTGAGACAAGCAGCACGAAGCGTACTGAGTTCCTCGTTCCACCAGTAAGCTGGACGTCTATTGCTCCTCGGCTCCAGTTTACGTGGCATGGCTGCATCACATTCTCTCCATTCTCCTTGTTAGGTCGAAATAAGAGGTCCTTTTTGAAGGCTTTCGTCTTCCACTTCCTCTCGCTGGACATCCTTACCCGTGTTTCACTGCTGTTTCGTTTGCCGATACGGTAACGATGGTCGCTATGGGTGTAGTCTTCACTTGCTTTCCAGTCCATGTTTGTCGTTAGTGAAGGGCTACAGAACGTGATGTCAATTATAGACTCCCTCCCGTCTCTCCGAAATGTACTCACGGAGCTTTCATTACACAATCTTACGTCTAGCTTCGCTAGTGCAGGAGGCTGATATCCTCTTGTGTTGGTCCCTCTACTGCCCCACTCAACAGCCCAGGCATTAAAGTCACCTGCTATGACTACTGGCCTTCGTCCGATCAGCTTGTCGGTTAACTGATCCATTATATGGCTGAACCGTTCCACGGTCTATCGTGGAGGTGCACAGCAGTTGCATACAAAGACGCCGTTGATTTTGGCAATCACGTAGTTTTCACATGAACTCTTCACCACTTCTTGAATTAGGAACTATCTGTCGCCCACTTGCCGTTATCAGGAGGAACTCGATACGGCTCTGCAATTATCGCGACATCGCACATCGTTTCCGTTAATGACTGCCACAACAGTTGCTGTGCGGTTTCGCAGTGATTCAAATTAATCTGTGTTATCTTCACTACTGTTGACCTGCGACCTTGTTTATTCACTGGCTGGGAGGCTTTCAATGGGCATTTAGACCATCCAACCTACCGCTAGAAACTTGTTAGCAGCGGTTACTGGCAGATGAATTATCGCTGTTTGTGTTCAACTATGAACGTTTCCCTTATTCGGATTGCCATTTGCACTTCGCCTATGTTACACTGTGACTTTTGAGCATCCTTAAGCTCTTCTTTGGACGTGATCCCTGCATATAATCACCATCTCTGGGGTCAGGGATTTAACTTCCGCCTCTGCGCCCAGCGATTTTGCAATGCGCTCTAGCATAATCGAGCAATCGACCGCAGGGTCTTTCTTCAACTTGAATAGCATCTCTCCTGTTTGTGTGCGCCTGGTCCTTACTACACTCTCGCTCAAGTCCCTCAGCTCCGGATCTTCTCTAACCTTCTTGAGGAGCGCTGCATACGTCCTTGCGTCGTTTGCCTTGACGAGTACGGCTTCCCCCTTTGGTGGCTAATAACTCCGCCTCGGATTTTGTTTCTTGTTCTGCTCCATTTTTCTTGCCTCTTTCCGTTTCAGCTGTCAATTTCTTTTCTCCTTCTGGCCAACTACGGTACTCCATCCTGCTCCCTGTGAAGTAGCGTCTGTTTCTACGACGGCGGAAGCGTCTTCCCGTGTTTGCTTATTTAGACCGCCTGGTCTCCCGTCTCCCGGCGAAGTTCTGGCCCTTTTGGGAGTCATGGAGACTGATGTACTCCCCACCCCAGCCAACTTTTCTTTCCCCTTCAGCTGTGTTCCTGTTCCGGCGGAGCTAAGGCAGCAGGAGCCTTAGTCAGCGCTAATGCGCGCTCCGTTGCATCGACCCTCAGCACTGCTGAATCGAATTACTCATTCTAAAAGGTCCCCCTTCCAAACCGTCCAAACTACTCATCGTACGTAGTCGCTTATGATCCATGGATTGTCTTTGCAAGAAATGAGGTCCATGCGAGGGTTAACACGGACGCACTTATATGGCCGTGACGCACAGTTCACCACTTTAATTCTGACAAAATTTAATGATGTTGATTCCAACCTAAAAAGATTGTTACCTGTAAAGAGAGTAAAGAGATGGAATAGTCTAGGTACGGCATGGAAGTTTTTGGCAGGAAGTCCGGATGCAAATGACTTAAAATTATAAATAACTCCATTAATAGCCTTATTGTCAACAACAATCAACAAGTTAGAATAAACAGAGAAATATCTTTTTTTACAATGTTATGGAAACTCATATGTGAATATGTACGTTATGTGGAAGATATTGATTTGAAAAATGTATTGGAGGTAACCACTTTCCCTTCGATGGGACTCGAACCCATGACCCTACAGTACGCTAGACTGGTGCTTTAACCAATTAAGCTACGAAGGACCTCCGTCGGCCTTCGCAACCTAGGAGCTACTGAACAAGCTCAAGATTCCCAAATTGGACGCATAGTCAAATCACTCGCAATCCATTTCTCAAGCCAACACTTCCACATGTGTATAGTACACGTCCACATTAGAGGAGCGTGAGTATTTAGAATGTCTGGCGGCTATACATTCTTCATCAGCAACGGTACTGATCAAGTGAGGTTGTGTAAGCATTTGCCAGTCGGTCGTCAAGCTCAGACCCGACCGCATTGCGTAGGCAAGAGCACGCAACTCAGGTTCAGTTCAATCAAAGTTAATTGCCTATTTCCGGAGATTAAACCACCCGACTTGGACGTTAATTTACAATGTTATGGAAACTCATATGTGAATATGTACGTTATGTGGAAGATATTGATTTGAAAAATGTATTGGAGGTAACCACTTTCCCTTCGATGGGACTCGAACCCATGACCCTACAGTACGCTAGACTGGTGCTTTAACCAACTAAGCTACGAAGGACCTCCGTCGGCCTTAGATCTTAAGCTTGGTTGGTTAAAGCGCCAGTCTAACGCATCAATGAGACAAATCTTGCGTCAGTGCGTGACATTCAAATTGAATCCATAACATAACGTCCAGTCAGGTGGTTTAATCCCCGGAAATAGGCAATTAACTTTGATTGAACTGAGAGAAATATCACTACAGATGAAAGAAGCTATTTTCAAAACAAAGGAATCAATCAAATTGTTCAATTCTAAATCCTCTGAATTATATTCTCTGAACATATATTTAAATCTTGATTTTTTGTATGAAAAACTATCCCAGATAAGAGAGACAATAATGTTAGCGAAAATAGGAGCTCTTAATGATAGGGTTTTGAGTCCATCAGAGATTGATTTGCTTATAAATGATTTAGCTAGGGAAAACATAACAGTCTGGAACATCGCTGAAGCACTGACCTATGCCACAACCTCAATAGTTACCAACGCCCTCGATATCGCTCTACTGATAAAGCTACCAAAGTTGGATCCAAAGATTTTTAGAAAGATTTTCGTTCTTCCAACATGGTTTAATCATCAACAAATACATGTTCCTAATAGCTACTACCTTAACCATGGAAATGAGTATTATATCGTTCACAGCCTGGAACCAAAGATCTTCGAGACAACAGACATAACACCAGATAATACCGCATGTGTGCCCAACCTTCTGAATGGAAAATCTGCCAAATGCGTATACCTTGCCAACCCGATGGAAGAAGTCGTTTCAATCGACAATCAACATATCCTTATCAATCTTCAAGAGAATTTCACTCTACACACCAACTGTGGTTTACCGACAAGGAACCTCTCAGGAACATACCTTATATCATTCTCCAACTGCGAGGTAACCATTAATAACAGAACCTTTTCACATCAAATTAGAAATACAACAGGTAAACCAATTTACTTACCGTTGTATGGAATTCCTATTGAAAAGCAACGAACAGTTGGACCATCTCCATAATCTACATTTGGAGACCAGAAAGCAGATGGAAACCATTCGTTTAAACGCCACAAGCTTCCAATAGCCACATTGGACAATATTCGGAGGACTGTCGGTCACTCCTATCATCATAAGTGTTGTTTTCTTTTCATTTCTTTGTCTTAGGGCCAATTTCTTCACCCGCGCTTAACTCCTAAGCGGTGCTTACCCATACGCTTAAACCTGGTTTAAGGACATAGTTGGAAGAGTACCCGAGCAGCACATATGTTGTACTTACATAGATCACAGTAGCTTATGTGTGACCCGATTCAGTCACAATTAGGTTGCTGTAACCAGTTTCATTAGACTTGTGCTGCTTGGGTACCACGATGGCCGTCAATATGGCACCGGACCTTCCACGGGTCGTTACCACACCTCCCGCACTCCTCTCCCACCAACATTCGAATGCATCGAACAGCATCGAACAAAAGTTTAATATTCAAATTACTAACCTGCTCACAGCATATTTATTTACTTCCCGTGATAATTAACATGTTTCTGCAAAAAGTCCTATCCATTTCCGTTCGAATTATAGAATAAATCAGCAGCTTCGTGCCAATTTAATAGCCGTTCGCGATTTGGTGGGCTTATCACTGCACTTCACTTCCTCTCAGGGCATTGAAAAATCAAGTTTTCACACACTTCTCCGCACATGAGCAGCCCGAAATGTTGATGGAATGCTAATTAAACATCACTTTTGAAATCAGTCACTTGTTTGAAGCGATAACTTAATATAAACTGCTATTTTGATCAAAAAACTGACTAAAACTGATCGCGGATCGAATGTAAACACCGGCAGCGGCAGCAGCAAACTAATATTTAGGGTGGCTCAAACATTATTTTGCTCCGCCACGCTCAGTCGAATATATTTCATATTCTGGGTGTCTTCGGATGGTTTGGGCTGGTTTGATTAGAGGCTTACCTTGTACTGGTCGTTTCAGGTTTGTAAGACAGTTGATATGGCGAGGTTGAATTTAACATTATTTTGATTGTGGCGCTTCGTCATTGGGCCATGGCGAGGGGGGAGACCATATGATTGGATGAAATATTCAAGAGCTTTGACTCCATAGACAATGCATATTGAATTGTCGTTCCGACAGTTGTGAGTCGATTTTATTCGAGATTACCAATCCATAGCATGATAATTAGGCTTCTCAGAAAGCATCAGTAAAACGTGTCATTCAACAAAATAGCCAGAATTTGTCTGTGATATCTATCGCACCAGGAGCAGATACTTCATACAAAAAGTGTGACATGGGAGTGAGCGGGGTATAAAATGCTATTTTTTGCGTTACGTAATCAATGGATCTTTCCCAAGGTGCGGTTTTCATTCAGCTATGTGGGTTCTCTTTTCGCCAGCGTTTGGAAGAGAAGCACTGTAGTCAGTGTAATGAAAGGTTTAGTTTCCCATACTAGCTTTCATACAAACTTGAACCGGCTTGTGACCAATCAGTTTTTGTTCAAATTGGCTTTTGGAATACACTCGGAGCATGGGACGGAATCGATTGAGCGTGGTGGAGCTGGGTCGTTTTTTGAACCACCCTACTAATATTCTTTGCTTTTTTATAAATACTACACCAATACTACTACAGTATATGACAGTTTTCATTGTACCAATACTTTCAAAGCTTTGTTTTGGTACTCAACCCACCTTCACCTTAAGCACTAAGCGGAGGTGAAGAAATCGGCCCTTAGAGGATCTAAGGTAGACATCCGGATAAAGCCAGAGGAAAAGACCAAGAAGGACGAAACCGAGGTCAACGTACCGCTCGAGGAGACCATTCGTACGGAGCCTCATTTCTAAGGGGGGTCTAGTTAACACCCGTCTTCCGTGGGAAGACAGTAACGTGACTTTTTCATAAACATCTAACCGTGGGACCCCGTGATGCTGAGTCGACACCACGACCGTGGGACTGTCACCATTTAGCTAGGGACAAATAGGTTTCTTTATTATTAGAATCGATATAATAACTCAGTTTAGTTCTTACCATCATATAATTCGTTTCGGCTTTATTATTTTTTGAAGAGACCCTAGGTCTTCCGTTAACTCGCGCGTGCTTCCAGGTTTATTACCATACCGCCACTGTTGCACATTGGGCCACGCCGGGACATTTAGAGGGGAAAACTATTTACACCAAGATGCTAGTATTTTAGGAATAGAGTGTCTTCAGCAATGCCAAACTTATTAATTAAGCTTTATTTTGAATTTTGTTGCAATACTACATTTTGTTGCCCCACTACATTTTGAGATAAAATGTTAACTTCTATGTTTCTAATTTTAGCAATGTACGATGTTCTAGAAAGTTGTTCCTTATTTAATTTCGAGGCACTTTGCTAAAGAAACCATTGTTGTACGTCGTTTAAATCATTTGTTATGATAATTTTGAATAATTATGTTAGGGTGACCGTTAAAAATCAATATTTTGATTGTAACTTTTTAGTTTTATTTTTTATCGAAGTGACGTCTTCTACAAAGTTTTAGAGCATAAAAAATGCACGTTTTGGTTATATAACCGATTGAATTCATTGGTGGATTGCAGAGATATCACTGTTTTTCTTGAAAAAAATTGTTGTTTTCAAATGCCTGTTATTTTGAATGGGGGAAAAAGGGGGATCCATTGTTCCCTGGGTTAGACAGAGGAAGGGCTAATGATTGCTCTGCATATTTGGGTATTGGAAAATTTGAGGTTTTTCCATTAATTAAAATAATGGCTTTATGTACGATGAAATCAAAATCATCAGTTCTAGAAGTGTTATAAAACCGAAAATTCCACAACATAAATTAAAGCCGATTACTAAATACAGTAATTTCCCGATTTTATCACCCCCCCCCCCCCTTGGTGAATTTTGGGGTGATAGAACAGGGGCCCTCCTTAGCCGTGCGGTAAGACGCGCGGTTACAAAGCAAGACCATGCTGAGGGTGGCTGGGTTCGATTCCCGGTGTCGGTCTAGGCAATTGTCTCGTCTTCCCTGGGCATAAAAGTATCATCGTGTTAGCCTCATGATACGCGAATGCAAAATTGGTAACTTGGCTTAGAAACCTCGTAGTTAATAACTGTGGAAGTGCTTAATGAACACTAAGCTGCGAGGCAGCTCTGTCCCAGTGTGGGGATGTAATGCCAATAAGAAGAAGAAGGAGAACAGGGTATGTGACAAAATCGGAAAATAAATTATTTGAAATTTTTTAATTCATTTCACAAATGGTCGGGGTACAACCAAACCGCACCAAGCAGCTTTTTGACTGACTTGTAATGTTTTGTTCGTACAAGGAAAACAAAAATCATTCCATGAAAATTTATGTGTACATTTGTTGCTGGATATCCTCAGTTATAGGGTTGATGGATATCCGATACGATTGGCAATCAATTGAATCTGCTATACGAAAGTTTGAGTAAAAAAATGGGTGATTTTTTGTTGGCGCTTGGTGCGATTTGGCTAATATATATCTAGATAAATAAATAAATAGATAAGATAAAAAAAAAAATAAAAATAAAAAAATAAAAAAAATACGATCGAAAAACCTAGCTTTCCGTACCACCCTAGCGATTTTAAAGTCAAATCGATTGAACGAGTGATGTAAACAACTTACGAGTACGGTGTGTTCAGTAAAGTGGTCACGTTGATAAGCGTTGATATTATTGAACATGTTATTCTACCAATCGGTATATTAAGTGAAGATGCGCTGGAAATATATAAGAAAATTATGATTACTATAAACATTTTGATTTTGACGAATTGGGCGGAATTTTCAGTTTTATAACACTTCTAGAACTAATGATTTTGATTTCCTCGTACATAAAGCGATTTTTTTTTTAAATGATGGAAAAACCTCAAATTCCTAAATACCAAAATATGCAGAGCAATCCTTGGCCCTTCCTCTGTCTAACCCAGGTAGAAACGAATCCCCCTTTTTCCTCCATTCAAAAATACAGGCATTTGAAAACAACGATTTTTTTCAAGGAAAGCAGTGATATCTCTGCAATCCACCAATGGATTCACTCGGTTATGTAACCAAAACGTGCATTTTTTATGCTCTAAAACTTTGTAGAAGGCGTCACTTCGATTAAAGTGAAAACTAAAAAGTTTCAATATAAATGCTGATTTTGTAGGGTCACCCTAACATAATTATTCAAAATTATCATAACAAATGATACAAACGACGTGCAACAATGGTTTCTTCAGCAAAGTGCCTCAAAATTAAATAAGGAACAACTTTCTAGAACATCGTACAATGCCTAAATTAGAAATATAGAAGTTAAACATTTTATCTCAAAATGTAGTGAGGCCACCCTATTGCAACAAACTTCAAAATAAAGCTTAAATAATAAGTTTGGCATTTCTGAAGAAACTTCGATCCTAAAATATTATCATTATGGTGAAAAATTTTTTTTCCTCCTAATTTCACGACGTGGCCCACTGTGCGTTGTCTGTCACATCGCCATTCAGGTGCTCTTCGTAGTGCTGCCGCCACCTTTGAATCACCTCACGCTCGTTTGTAAGAAGTTTCCCGTTTATGTCCTTACACATATCGGGGTGTGGCTCATGGCTCATACGTGAATGGTTCAACTATATAGAACTTTCGTCTGTTATTAGCGCGGTACAGTTGATCCGTCTCTTCACGGTCTCGATCTTCCGAATTTTGTCTGTACCGCGCCCGTTTATATCGTGCTTCGTTCGCCATCGTGCAGTGTTGCAGCAATCTCACCCATGCTGCATTCTTCTCTTCTACTAACTGCTCACAGTGCTGGTATGACAGTCGTTTCTTTAATGCGGGGGTACCATGCCTAGTGCAGCGGTTTCGGTGCTACCAATGGCGGATCGAATAGCTCTCCAGCCATCTTCAAGAGACGCTGCGCATAGCTGCTCTTCCATTGGGAGTGCCACTTCCAGCTGCTGCGCGTAGTCTTGGGCTAGTCTACCGTCTTGCAGCCACCCAATGTTAAGCCGCGGCGATTGATTGCGACGCGTGTTGTACACCGTCGAGAGTTTTGAGCGCAGCCATACTGCAACGAGGTAGTGATCGGATTCAATATCCGCACTGTGGTAAGTGCGTACGTTCGTGATGTCGGAGAAGAATTTACCGTCGATTAGAACGTGGTCGATTTGGTTTTCCGTTTCTTGGTCAGGTGATCTCCATGTGGCCTTATGGATATTTTTGCGGGGAAAGAAGGTGCTTCGGACTACCATTCCGCCGGAGGCTGCAAAGTTTAAGCATCGTTGGCCATTATCATTCGATACGGTGTGCACTGTGCAGACTATCCGGTCCGATGACCGGTCTATACATTTCCTCCCTTCCTACATGTGCGTTCATGTCGCCGATGACGATTTTGACGTCCCGCAGTGAGCATACATCGTATAGCTGCTCCAGCTGTGCGTAGAACGCTTTTTTCTCGTCGTCGGGTCTCCCTCCGTGTGGGCAGTGGACGTTGATGATGCTATAGTTGAAGAAACGGCCTTTTAACATCAGCTTGTATATCCTTGCGTTGATTGGTTGTCACCCAAGCATTAGTAGTAGGTAGCCGCTCAATGCCCGCTTTTCCACACTTTCTGTCCTGTCCACCAAATCTCCTGCAGCGTCATGAATTCCTAGCGACTTGAAGTTCCGTGTTCCAATCTTGATCCTTTATTCGTCGCCTAGGTCTTTACCGATTGTATCGAGTAGAAATATCAATTATAATGTGATCAGACGTCCCGGAATATGCAGGACACTCCTGCATTCCTTGATGAATCTATAGAATCTTGGAAATCTATGAAAATCCGTAGGAAATGAGAAAGGGGCTAGATAATTGTCAAAAGATTCGAATAATCAGAAGAAAAAGGGGAACTTGGCCAGTCTATAGTCTTGGACAGAGGGTTTACTGAAATATGAGAATGAAGGTGTTTCTTTATTTTGATACCCTTCTTCCCTGTCCACTAACCTCGAGGAACCGCGAGGTTGCATTTTTTATCTTTATCAAAATCTTCGAATTTTCCATGTTTATATATTTATCAATACCATTATTATTATTATTCTTATTATTATTTGTAGATTAAATTTGATTTTCATAGTCGTGTTTTTTTTCTGTTTAACTTTACTTTTTACTCTATTAATTTAATTTTTAGGTTTGGTTTAATTATTATTTATTTTATTTGGCATTCGCATCTCCTTCATAAAATGTATAAATTTCCGTACGCTGAACATTTAAACTTGGAGGAAGTTGATTACGAACTCCTCATTAGAGGCGTTTTAGATGAGAAAGTTTCGGTTTTTGATTTGGCAAGTAAGCAGACGCGTTTGCGCTTTTCAAAGATGATGTGAAAGAAATGAGAAATTATCCCTCACCTTATAACATCGTAGAAGAATATGACTATATCGAAGGTCGGGTAACAGACCTAATAAATTCGCTCTAACGCTACGGGTTGGAACAACGATTAATTTCGAAAGTGTTGCATTATTATTACCGCGTATAAAGATGTTTAGCAGTACTGGGTAGTACTGGGAGGTAGTTCCTGGTCGAAACGATGGCGGAGCCCAAGGGAGTTTAGTCGGTATTACCGGTACGGTTGAGTCCGACACTCCAGTACACTTCCGTGTGGTAGTTTGGCAACTACAATGCACGTGTACTGGGTTAGTATGTAAATGCATTCTCCCTTGTAAAAAAGAGATCTTTAGCAGAGCAGGAATGTGAAATTCAAATGAAACGTAAGTTAGTGCGTCGTATCGAAGAGTGTATGAAATAGTACAAAATAGGGCCACCAGTTTCCCAGTTTATAGAGAAGATTAATGACTTGCAAACCGAAGCAGATAATCGTAGGTCTTCTCAAGTGGAGCTACCTGCACCTAAGAGCAGCACCCCAAGAACGACAGGTACGATTCCAAAGACAGTCCGCAGAACACCAACCGAACAAAACCCAACGAGTGTAGCAAAAACTGGACAAGGTGACCAGATGTACCAGCGAATGGATAATTTAGAATGGATGCACGAAACCACCGGTTGCCCAAGCGGCGGGAGTAAGAAGAGAGAGCCCAGCAAAGCAGATTACGGCGGTATTGGAAGCCATACCACCACCAGCGAACAAGAATACGTCAAGCAAAGAAGATGAGCTCTACAAATTGCTTCAAAATGTGAGCAAATTAATAAAAGAGCAACAAGCACCGGAGACAGAACAGGTCCAAGATCGGGTGAACATTAGGCCGATGCGATCCGGATTGTTTTCACCGATTGTCCTGTGAGAAGAGGACGCTGGTAGATGAAACCGGCACAGGGAGATGGCTCAAACTCAGCAACAAGCTAGGAGAAAATGGAGACAGCACGACGAACGATATGACTCTGAAGATTCAGAGGGAAGCAGCAACCGATCAAGAAGAAGCCATAGGAATGGGCGACATCAGGGCGATCGCAGGCCACAACATGGCATGAGGGATCATCTCAACCGAGTGGAGAAATGGAAGCTCAGATTCAGTGGCGATTCGAGGACGGTTAGTGCAGATAACTTTCTTTACAAACTGAACAAGATTGCAGAGCTGGAAGGGGTACCCGGAACGACAACTCCTGAGGGATGTTCACCTTTTGTTGGAAGGACAGGTATTCGACTGGTTTTACACTTTTGTGGATGAGTTCGAGGATTGGCCATCGTTCGAGAGGCTCATCAAGTATCGTTTCAGCAATTCAAACCAGGATAAAGGGACCCGCCAGAAAATCCAAGAAAGGAAGCAGCACCGCGAAGATACTTTTATCGCATTCTATTTCAAAATCGAGAAACTGAACCAGATGCTATCAAAGCAGCTATCGACAACAAGAAAATTCGAAGTAATCTGGGACAACATGAGGCAGCACGACCGATCGAAAATATCAACCGTTGAAGTAAGAGATCTCCAACGGTTGGTCAGGCTGAACCACCGAATTGATGCAGCGGACCCGAGCCTACATCAGACGAGCGAACCAAGGAGGATGGTTCAAAACATGGAGGTGGAGGAATCCGACTACGACAGCAACGAGTCGGCAGCAGTGAACGCGATGCGTCCGCGTCCGGTCAGGGAGAGTAAACCACCAGCAACGCAGATCCAATCCGATATTCAACAAATTCAACGAGCAGGCCAACCAACAGGACAGCGAGCCTGCTGGAACTGTCAACAGCAAGGTCATGGCTGAAGAGAGTGCCCAAGGCTCAAAGCTCTGCTACGGTTGCGGAAATCTAGGGCGTACAATACGCTGCTGCGAACGGTGTTCGGTAAGCAGACCCACACCGTACCAGGGAAACTAAATCAGAGGCGCGGAGAAGGGAATCCAACCACCCCTCCGATGAATCAGGTTCCCAAACATAAAAAGACGGACATAGATTTTGACAATTTACAACAGTTCCATCACATAAGAGTGAGTGTGACAAAATATCCCTACATTCGAATACGAGTGTTCGAGACGGAAATTGAAGGACTTTTGGACTCCGGCGCATGGATCAGCGTCATAAATTCAACGAGGTTAGCAGAGCAATATGGTTTAGAAATTAAACCAGCGGCAGTACGAGTAAGCACTGCTGACGGGACAGAGTACAGGTGCCTAGGATTTTTGAATATTCCGTTCACATTTAAAGGCATAAAGGAGGGTGATTCCAACGATAATCTTTCCACAAATCTCCAGATCGCTCATTATCGGAGCGGATTTCTTGGAAAGCTTTGGTATCGAACCAATGATAGATGTTGGGAACGGACCAGAAAGGATCGAAACATTGAACACCATAGCGGGTCCGCACATCTGTTTCAATATAGAGCCCACCGGAGAATTACCAAAGGTGACAACGGAACGCAGTTCGTGTATGGCGTGTTCAAGAACTTGCTAAAGGCTTTCGGCGAAAATCATTGGTTGACTCTCGCCTATCATCCACAAGTCAACAACACTGAGCGTGTAAACAGAGTGATAATGACAGCAATACGAGCGACTCTGAAAAAGGAGCATAAGCACTGGGCGGATGGAATTCAACGGAAAGCGAATGCGATCCGAACCGCCGTGTATGACTCTACTAAGTATAGTCCCTATTTTTTTGTTTTCGGGAGAAATCAGATGTTAAGTGGACGGGAGTACTCACATATACGAGACAATCATAAACCGGAAGAGACTAATGAAACAGAGGAGGCTGACAGAAGGAACAAATTTTTTGGTGAGGTAAAGGAAAACCTGTCGGCAGCCTTCAAGAAGCATGAGGAGACCTACAATCTGCGTCCAATGCTAGCTGTCCACGATACGTTGCTGGGGAAAGGGTGTTGAAGAAGTACGAATCGAAAACAAAACACCTACGGGGTAATAATTCTTCGATTAAGTTAAGGAAATTGGTTAGGTTTCGACGGCATGAGATGATACCGTTGGTAGTAGTGAACACCACGAATTTGGAAAGAGCCAGGACGATGGCCTGTTCTAAGTAGTGGTTTGCCACGACTGCATAAAGCGAGTCCAGCGATGATTTCCTCCATCATGTAGTAGGTGTTGTTCATGAAGTGGAAGAGCAAGTTATCGAATCATCTAATCGAAAGTACTTAGATTGAAGCCAACATCGAAAAAAAAAAACAAAATTTATTTCGTGGGCTATGAAAAATCTCATATGAGTGACAATGAGAAACTAAGTTCCCCTAAAAAACACCAACTAGGGTAGAAATACGTCCAGTTTCCAATTGAGACGAGAAACGAAACGTTTCTTTGTAAATATTCATTGTAAATAGTATTAATTAGTTAGATTTGAAGTCCTACGCTTCGTCCTACTTTAAAACTAGGATTAGTATTTAGGCTAAATATTGGTATTAGGGTAAATGAATTCACTCACGATTATTTCCTTCATTGATTTGGTCTCCGATACCGTTTCGAAGCAATTTATAGTTTCCTTCTTCCAATTAATTACGTAGTTTTTTTTCGTATTTAGTTTCTTCATGTCCATACCTAAAAGTCGAAATAGAGCATTAGAATTTCGATAATTTGAGTAAATTTTGTTAATTAGAACGCATAACTTACCTTTGTTTGTTTTAGTTGGTAGTTTCTTAAGTTGCACTCGTTTTTTGAATTTGACTCCGTTAAAAGTTCCCTCCATCGCTCGTCGAAACGTTTAGTTAGTAAGTCAAAATCCTCCCGGTATATTGATCCTTAGTCCCATACAGTCCAATCCGTTCCCTCCAATCCATGCTACGCTCAAATGTCAAAATCCATCGGGTGAGTGAATTTGATGAACTCCTGCACAGGTCTATCCGTCCTTTCAATCCAATTACACTCGAATAAAAGAAAATTTTGTTTTGGTTCATCAGCAGTGTTGGAAGAATGCGTGATTGTAATGAATGTGATTGAATGAATGCGAGGGGAAATTTTTGAGTTACGTTTATTTTTTTCGGGTTGTTTTCGTAGTCGGTAAATCTGTCGATAAGAAAGTTACCCAGTTAATGTTTAGATTTCAGAAACACGAGAAACAGTTCTGGAGAAGAGTCTGGGTAGTTGATCGTGATCAGAAACAGACCACCGTTTAAGGCGAGTACTGATAAATCCGTGTTTTCTCGGGTAGAGACCTGGGGTTAGGATTTCAGTAAAACTCACCAGTTCGCTAACGTTTTTCACTTCGGTGATAGTTTTCGAAGAAATCACACTGTTTTCTTAGTTGTTATACTGAGGATAGTGTTGAGCTCTTTTTGAAGGTTTTTTTCGTTAGTTTAGTGTTAAATATTTTGAGATTTTTTGAAAGTTGGGTTGGAAATAGTACGGTTTTATTTTGTGAATATGTATGAATGAGTTACCAAGCGTTTGCTGAAATAGTTTCAGTTATTTGCAAAATCAAGATTTTTTTTTCTCATCATCCTGAGAGTTGCTGTTCCATTCGTTTTGTAGATAGTTCCATTCTTCATTTTTGTAAATAGTAAAATTAGAGTAATAGTTAGAGGCGTTATTGATTTGTTTTTGGAATTTACTTGAGATCTCTGCAGGAGCCCGGAGTTGCAAAACGCTGATGGTCAGTAGCAGGCATGATGGTTTATCATGGGCTGTAAATAGAGGAATAGTCAAATCTTTGACGATGAACACATATGACCCCGGATATTTTAGTTAATATCGAAGGCAGCTTCAAATGACCTTCGAAAATTTGGTTTTGAATGTCTTTATTCAGCACCAATCAAATTTTTTAAAATTTAGTAAGGAATAATGTGGCGGTACCACGAATATTTGAATTTAAAGTTGGACCAAAAAAAAATAATTTGAAAACTTGAACCCTCCCCTTAAGGGTCTCACAGGTCGGGCAACCCACTTAAGCCTTTGTTACTTGAACCCGGGAACTCGTGAGGCTGACGGGTTGCAATGTTTAGTTGTTTACAACATGCCATTGAAACAGGAGGTACTGTGGCGCGCATTTTACAATTCTTTTAAGCAAACAAACATCGTAGAAATTGTACACGGTGGACAATTTAAAGCACGAAAATGTATCGAAAGCTGTTGAAGGATGTTTGGTCTATTAAGCTCTAACTCATCAATAGGATCAGAAGCAGCATACGGAAATGGCAGTCGTCCACCGGTCATGTGATACTAGCAAGATGAAGCTATGCTACACGGCGGACCACAGACAATATGTTTTTATTCATTGATCTAAGTTTGATGACTAAGGTCAACTGTTAATAACGTATATCAGATAGAACTGAGCTTCTTTGAAGTTTTCTTCCCGATAATTTTTTTCTATTTATGGGTGGCCACCATTATTTAAAATCCTGGCATTATGAAGATTCAACAACAAAAGCTGAGTTGATTTTTCAGACTTTGGATAACGCAGAAATATTAGGAATCTGAAGCATTTGAGTACCCTGGGCACCCCTGGGTTGAAAATGTGGGAATATGTATGATCTGCGGAATCAGAAATATCTCAAGAAGTTATGAAAAGTTTAGTTCATGATCAAGATTACAAACGAATTCAATACATGAATAAAGTTAAAATGGCCATTTGAAAACGAGTGTTCAGAATATGAGTCATGTTCGGGATTTGAGTCTAAACGCTATATAATGCATACACCGTCTCGGATTGCGCAAACCTCCTGACTAGTTGGAGGGCCGTCTGGGCTTGTGCGCTTTCAGTGGCACACGATCGCTTTGGCGAAGTCTGCCTGCGGATGCATGCAGCTTTTAATAGAAGTTTAACGGAGCCCACTGTCAAACCCCACCACATCCTAGGCATGCGCCACACCTCGCAGAAGGCCTGGTGAGGGATCGTTAAGCCCTTGGACATTGTCCCTGCTTCCGGACCTTAGTCTGAGTAAATAAGTAATTATAGTTGGATCACGATTTGAGTACCGTCTGACTTTTTTTTACAGAAAATATTTACAAACAAAAAATCAGTTCTAACCACATCACATTTCAGACTCCTCAAGAAAAGCAAGCAAACGATGGTTTGCACAAAACGTAAAAATTTTCTGGAATTTTCGTCAACGCGACGAATATGGTAGTGAAACATGGTCTGCGGATCTACCACGGGAAGTAATGTTGGCAATTGAACGCTATCCTGAAGCCAATTACAATAAGCGCTAAACGTAAATCAAAATCAATCAGCACATGTTATTTAATCAATCAAATCCACAAACCCGTTGGCATCGTGGCAATCTTTACTCCGCCGTCTACTGCGCATAATTATTAATCAAGATCGTCCCTCATAAATCCCAAAAATTCCAGATTCTCATTTTTTATACCTTCACTTTTCAATTATAAAGTGAGTGCATAAAACGTCGTCAGTCGGTTCAGAATGCATCGATTTTTTTAACAGGCGCTATCCAAAAATTGCATTGCAGCAAAATCGTGATGGGGCCATATTCATTAGTGACCAGTCAGTGTTCTGAATTCTTGAAGCAAGACCCGCAAGTATTCATCGCCGGACCGATCAAGCGAGCGCCGATCATCAACAGCGAGTAAAGAAAACGACAATCATAAAATTTCGGTAAGTCGCGTGGCCGGACAGGCCGGTTGCAGACTCACCCGGCAGACGATCGTGACTTGCTGGAATGGGCTTCTGATGAAGTTCGGTTGATGATGCCGTTCCGATCCGAAATTTTTGTGGCCGACAAGGAGCTGTGTCGGGAGGAATTTCCAATTTTTGTGGGCAACTAAAATCACGCGACGGGCGATAAAAAGAAGGAATTCATCGCATTCAGCATTTCCGCCTGAGCGGATGATTGCAGCGTTGATTGCAACAACCTGCAAAACGGAAGGGTCACCCGATCGATTTCACGGCTGCCGACCGATGAGAGTGGGTCGAATTTGTTTGGGGTAAACAAAATTGTCCCTCATTTGGTGGGGGCCACCGGCTGGGAAATTTATTGCCGGTTGATTCGATGGCTTAACGATTATGGGATTGGTGTTATTGGTTGTTAATTGAATTAAAGACCGGAGCCGGGAGACAGACTGCTGTCGGTCGAGCATGCTGGTCGCAGCCTAAATCGCAGCAGGGCAAATAGCTTCTGCTTCGAGGCTCCATGGTATGTTATGTGAAAGTTTGACTTCATCGATTAAGACGTTAGAGCGATTGCATCAATGAAGCACGATTTGAATATTTCAAAGGCGCCTGTGGTGAACACATCAACGAATTGGATGCACGTTTCGATTGAACTAGGCCAATATTGCTCGTTACTTGGTGGCAATAGCATACCACCCAAGATCTTTGCGAGTAAAGAATGTGCGCAGTCATTGTTTATCCTTTTTCTTTTGAGAAGATTGAAGTGTTGAATCATGGGACTGTTTAGTCAAGATAAAGTTCATTGATGATAACCGCTCTCCTGCTAAGAAAAGAATTCTAGGAATTTCACTTCCAGCTCTGGCATGAAGATGGAAGAATATAGCTTGATGGACATTTGTCATTTCGCTTCATTTTGGAGAATAATCTCGCACGTCAATATTTGGTAATATTTTTTAATGTTTAGTGGGGTTTAGTCACACACAGTAATAAAAAAAAGGAATATTAGGTTCAATTTGCTGCACATCATCCCCGTCGCAAATCATATGTTTTATAACATCAGAATTGAGTAACAAAAATTGACGTACGTAATTTTGTCCTCAAAATGAGGCGATGTAGTACATTAGCGACGTAATGGCAAGAACGATGTAAAATCCAGTGGATTTTGGGCAGCGGGTTTTGCGGGACCAAGAATTTTCTTTCTGTCCGTGGGTGGCTAGTTTCTTCTCCTTAGGAAGCTCCTCCAGAAATTCCTAAAGCAGTTCCTCCGGAAGTTTCTCCAAGAAGTAGTCCTTTTTGGCATTTCTCTGGAATTTTCCTGGTTTTTCTTCAACGAGGTCTTGCAAGAATTCTCTCAGAGAGGATTCTTTAGAGAGTATTCTGAATTCCTTCATAATTTACTAACTAAAACATCAGTCCAGTTAACAAGTGTCGCTTTTTAACTGGGCTGACGAGGTGATTCGCGATGCATTATTATGGTCATTGTTTCACATGGAACGAAAAGATTATGCCATTTAGAATCCTCTCCTTGCCAAGTCATTGTTTTTACTCTTGACGAATAACTGCTTTTTACCTGGGCTTTTGCCCAGGACTACGATCGCCCAGTTGAAAATCAGTCCAATTAAAGGGCGTCCAATTAGCGAACTGTTGCTGTAATTCCACGGAAACTTCATTTTAATTATTTATTTGTTTGAGTCTTCGAAAATATAAAAAAAAATCGCACAGACTGGAAACTTAAATATTAATCTTAGATCTAAACACATTTTTCGACATAGTAAAATCAAACAAGTGGTACACATCATTAAAACGTTGACAACACACATCTAGCGGATTATTTTGTCTATAAAGAGTCCGATGCGCTGTACGACGAAAGAAATCAAATCGCCTGGTTATCCTTTCTGGAGCGTTGAACCGAAGGCTTTCCAAGAGTTCAGTACAGTCGATATTGCCTTTGGGGCAGGTAAAAATCAGCAAACGTTGGAGAAGCTAAAATCGCTGTTGTAGCGTTGGTAAATTAATCATGGCACGTCGTTGTTGGCACGGTGGAAGAAAGTCACGTGTGCGCCACGGAAGGTGCCGAAGTGCATATCGTATGACAACCTTCTGGACTCGTTCCAGACGAGCGATTTGCACGGCATGATACGGGGCCCAGATAGTAACACCATATTCCAAAATACTTCGAACAAGCGAAACGTATAACGATTTGAGGCAATAAACGTCAGTGAAGGTCCTCGTGTTACGCCTTATCATTCCCAAAATAGCAAACGCTTTGGCGGTAGCAATTGCGATGTGCTCAGAAAACTCAGCTTGCTATCAAGTGAAATATAAAATAAGTCCATGATGACCGCAACTCGTTCCAGAATGATATTCCACATCGTATATTGAAAATTGATTGGAGAGTGTAAGCGAGAGAAGGTGATCACGTTACATTTTTTGACGTTTACTTCCATGCCATTTGTTACGCTCCAGCCAAGCAAAGCATCCATGTCCATCTGAAGAGCACAGCAGTCCAGTAGGTATGTCACTACTCGGTTTTTTTTTAGGTCATCTGTATACATTACTTTACATGATTTGAAAATGGAGGGCAGATCGTTGACGAAGAGCACAAACAGTAGTGGCCCTATATGGCTACCCTGAGGGACCCCGGAGTGTACAGAGAAAGGCGCCGAAAATGCTGAGCCAATTTTAACATATGCTCTACGATCAGCCAGGAACGATTGAATCCAGCTAGTAAGTCGACCACCGGATTGTGAGGGACGCGGTCGAAAGCTTTAGAGAAGTCGACGTAGATAGCGTCCACCTGCTCTCGTTTCTCAATTTTGTCTAACAGAAGGGACACGTAGGTCATGACATTTGTTGTTCTGGAACGTTTCTTAACAAACCCGTGCTGTTCATCTACGATGGTATGACGTATAGATGGATATACGATGTCCAACAACATACTTTCCATGATCTTCGGCAGGCAGTTGAGTATGGATATTCCTCTGTAGTTTTGGACATTATGTACGTCTCCGGCTTTATGGATTGGAGTTATTGCAGCCATCTTCCATAAGTTTGGAAAACGCGCCTCACTTAAAGAGCGGTTGAAAAGCAGCGTAGTAGGTAAAACCAACGAAGAGCAGCATCCCTTGATGAAGCATGGTTGAAGATTGTCAGAACCAGGACCTTCTGAGGTTTCAATGTTTAGGAGCTTTCTATGCACCTCTTCTACCGCAAAAGAAACAAATGGTATGTTTAAATCATATTCCGGTAAACTGATCAAGTACTGTTCAGACGAAGGTGGTGAGTTATTACTTGCCACGTTTTGAAAGAAAGACGAGAATAAGTTTGCAGAATCGATCGATGAAACTGATGTGGTATCCTTGTAGAACACGTTCTGAGGGATTCCACCGGTCGAAGTCCATTGTCGCATGTACTTCCAAAGACGTTCTGGGTTCGTTTTGACTTCATTTTCGACTCGGTGAACGTAAGACCTGAAGCAAGATTGTTTGAGGGCACAACATGAGAGCTAGAACATGCAGCCTTTTTGCAATTGCAGTTTTTAATACAGTTTTCATTTTTCTAAACTTCTTCACTTGCAAATATGATAAATATTTGGTAAATAAATGATTTATATAAGAGTATTTTCGTTAGCATGTCCCTGGTAAGCGTTCTATTTGGGGAATCTAGAACGCACTCTCACAATCAGGGTGATATTATCTTACATGCAACCAATTAGAATCCACGTTCAATAAGATGTTTTGATTATCTCTATTCAACGCAAGCAAAATGACTAGTAATATAAACAGCAACCTACCTATCTATCTTTCGTATGTTCGAAATCAACAATCACTCGTCCTTAGTGGGCTGAAAAATCATCCACCTGATAGGGACAATGATGTCGACATTTTGTCCATTTCGTTCGAGACTTTCGATGGTTTAAATGAGATATTGCAGACATCCATCGTCGTTTTTTGCTGCTTGCGTCAAAACAATAGAGGTAATAAACTATAGAGGACGATTGTCGCTGCGGTTCCCTTTGTTATCGTTCCCAAACATGTTTGGTACCTATCTGTCAAAACGTACTGATCGTTGACATTTAAAGCCCTATCTTCGCCAGCAAAAGCTGTTTCGCCAGTGACGACAGCGACAATCTTCCTCTATAGTTTATTACCTCTATTGTCTAATTAGGAAAGCTTTGATCACCGCGTGACTCTATCGAAATCAATTTATTGGCTTATTTCGGTGATAATTACACTACTCAAAGCGAAAGGGAGTAGATGAAAGTGAAAATACAGATTCGATTGACACCGCAAGCGAGCGGCAAGTGTTAAATGAATAGAAACTGAAGATTAGCAAAGGGCCATATGAGAGAACAAACATTGTTGAAATCGCTATTATTCTGCCTAACGTCCACCCAGGAACGGCTTGGATAGTGACGTGGTGATCACTGTACCAAGACAGGCCTGTTTGGGAGGGACTGAAATAGAGTTGTTCTACATATTTATTTTATTTGGATGAATCAATTATTTTCGTCAGAACATGTCCACAAACTTCTCGCTTCAAGAACTTTTCCGTGGTCGGAGACAAGCCAGCCTCAGGCTAAAAGTCTCCCTAATAAAGAAAGAAAAAAAAAACATTTCCGTGGAAGCCTTGCCACCATGAAACGATGTGTTTGGATGCATAACATTGGTTGCAGAATTCGCTCTCAATTTATAATTAACGACGATGGACATAAAGCATAAGGCTTTTTCTTTATCATATCAAGACATGAAAACAAATTGCTCGTCACCTGATACAAATGCGAGAAAAGGGGCAGAGAAATATTTCCCCCACCGACGTTGTGATAAAACGCTTCGTTCTAGTACAATTGCCATTGAAGATGATGCAAAAGAAGTCAAAATGCTCCATCAGCACCAATGACTTTTCAATTGGAGTTATCCTAAAGGCATTTATCTTGCTGAATATCACCCTTTAAGGAATAATCCATTAATAACGTAACGCAAATTTTGGGGGCAGCAGGGACTATGTCCAAGGGCTTGACGATCCCTCCCCAGGCCATCTGCGAGTTGTGGCGCCTGCCTAGGATGTGGTGGGGTTTGACAGTGGGCCCTGTTAAACCTCTATAAAAGCTGCATGTATCCGCAAGTAGGCTCCGCCAAAGCGACCGTGTGCCGCTCAAAGCGCACAAGCCCAAGTCCTGGTGTTAGGTGGGACGCTAAACAGCCCTGACACGACGGCCCTCCGACGAGACAGGAGGTTTGCGCAGGCCCAATAAGCCGCCTTTAAAAACAACTATTACGAACGACATAGAAGATAATACGACTCGATACAATCGGCAACGACCTGGGCGACGAATAAAGGATCACGATTGGAAGCTTGGAACATGGAACTGCAAGTCGCTAGGGCTTCGCAGGTTGCGATAGGATAATCTACGATGAATTACATCCCCGCAACTTCGATGTCGTAGCGCTGCAGGAAATCTGCTGGACAGGACAGAAAGTGTGGAAAAGCGGGCATCGAGCGGCTACCTTCTACCAAAGCTGTGGCACCACCAACGAGCTGGGAACCGGCTTCATAGTGCTGGGAAAGATGCGCCAACGCGTGATTGGGTGGCAGCCAATCAACGCAAGGATGTGCAAGCTGAGGATAAAAGGCCGTTTCTTCAACTATAGCATCATCAACGTGCACTGCCCACACGAAGGGAGATCCGACGACGAGAAAGAAGCGTTCTATGCGCAGCTGGAGCAGACATACGATGGATGCCCACTGCGGGACGTCAAAATCGTTATCGGTGACATGAACGCTCAGGTAGGAAGGGAGGAAATGTATAGACCGGTCATCGGACCGGATAGTCTGCATACCGTATCGAACGACAACGGCCAACGATGCATAAACTTTGCAGCCTCCGCGGAATGGTAGTCCGAAGCACTTTCTTCCCCGTAAGAATATCCACAAGGCCACATGGAAATCACCTAATCAAGTAACGGAAAACCAAATCGACCACGTTCTAATCGACGGTAAATTTTTCTCCGACATCACGAACGTACGCACTTACCGCAGTGCGAATATTGAATCCGACCACTACCTCGTCGCAGTATGTCTGCGCTCAAAACTCTCGACGGTGATCAACACGCGTCGGAGTCGTCCGCCGCGGCTAAACATTGGGCGGCTACAAGACGGTAGACTAGCCCAAGACTACGCGCAGCAGCTGGAAGTGGCACTCCCAACGGAAGAGCAGCTAGGCGCAGCATCTCTTGAAGATGGCTGGAGAGATATTCGATCCGCCATTGGAAGCACCGCAACCGCTGCACTAGGCACGGTGGCTCCGGATCAGAGGAACGACTGGTATGACGGCGAATGTGAGCAGTTAGTTGAGGAGAAGAATGCAGCATGGGCGAGATTGCTGCAACACCGCACGAGGGCGAACGAGGCACGATACAAACGGGCGCGGAACAGACAAAACTCGATTTTCCGGAGGAAAAGCGCCAGCAGGAAGATCGAGACCGTGAAGAGACGGAGGAACTGTACCGCGCTAATAACGCACGAAAGTTTTATGAGAAGTTGAACCGTTCACGTAAGGGCCATGTGCCACAGCCCGATATGTGTAAGGACATAAACGGGAACCTTCTTACGAACGAGCGTGAGGTGATCCAAAGGTGGCGGCAGCACTACGAAGAGCACCTGAATGGCGATATGGCAGACAACGGTGGCGGTATGGTAATGAACCTAGGAGCACGCGCGCAGGACATGCGACTTCCGGCTCCGAATCTCCAGGAAATCCAGGAGGAGATCGGCCGGCTGAAAACAACAAAGCCCCTGGAGTTGACCAACTACCAGGAGAGCTGTTTAAACACGGTGGTGAAGCACTGGCTAGAACGCTGCACTGGGTGATTACCAAGGTTTGGGAGGATGAGGTTCTGCCGCAGGAGTGGATGGAAGGTGTCGTGTGTCCCATCTACAAAAAGGGCGATAAGCTGGATTGTAGCAACTACCGCGCAATCACATTGCTGAACGCCGCCTACAAGGTACTCTCTCAAATTTTATGCCGTCGACTAACACCAATTGCAAGAGAGTTCGTGGGGCAGTACCAGGCGGGATTTATGGGTGAACGCTCTACCACAGACCAGATGTTCGCCATACGTCAGGTATTGCAGAAATGCCGCGAATACAACGTGCCCACACATCATCTATTTATCGACTTCAAAGCCGCATATGATACAATCGATCGGGACCAGCTTTGGCAGCTAATGCACGAAAACGGATTTCCGGATAAACTGATACGGTTGATCAAGGCGACGATGGATCGGGTGATGTGCGTAGTTCGAGTTTCAGGGGCATTCTCGAGTCCCTTCGAAACCCGTAGAGGGTTACGGCAAGGTGATGGTCTTTCGTGTCTGCTATTCAACATCGCTTTGGAGGGAGTAATACGAAGGGCAGGGATTGACACGAGTGGTACGATCTTCACGAAGTCCGTCCAGTTATTTGGCTTCGCCGACGACATTGATATCATGGCACGTAACTTTGAGAGGATGGAGGAAGCCTACATCAGACTGAAAAGCGAAGCTAAACGGATTGGACTAGTCATCAACACGTCGAAGACGAAGTACATGATAGGAAGAGGCTCAAGAGAGGTCAATGTGAGCCACCCACCACGAGTTTCTATCGGTGGTGACGAAATCGAGGTGGTTGAAGAATTCGTGTACTTGGGCTCACTGGTGACCGCCGATAACGATACCAGCAGAGAAATTCGGAGACGCATAGTGGCTGGAAATCGTACGTACTTTGGACTCCGCAAGACGCTCCGATCGAATAGAGTTCGCCGCCGTACCAAACTGACTATCTACAAAACGCTTATAAGACCGGTAGTTCTCTACGGACACGAGACCTGGACGATGCTCGTGGAGGACCAACGCGCACTGGGAGTTTTCGAAAGGAAGGTGCTGCGTACCATCTATGGTGGGGTGCAGATGGCGGACGGTACGTGGAGGAGGCGAATGAACCACGAGTTGCATCAGCTGCCGGGCACGTAGCCAGAATGTCGGACAGTAATCCGGTGAAAATGGTTCTCGACAACGATCCGACGGGAACAAGAAGGCGAGGTGCACAGCGGGCAAGGTGGATCGATCAGGTGGAGGACGACTTGCGGACCCTCCGCAGACTGCGTGGTTGGCGAAGTGCAGCCTTAAACCGAGCTGAATGGAGAAGTCTTTTATGTGCAGCACAGGCCACTCCGGCCTTAGTCTGATGATAAATAAACGTAACTCAAAAATCGCGAATTTACAGGAGAAAATCTTCAGTAACAAACGGAAACACGTTACCAAGAAGAGATTGCAAGGACCTGTAAATGGTTATTTGATGCGCGGATCATTGCCTAATATTTGATTCAAAAGACCCCTTTTTGTCTCCCTCGGACACAAAGTATACCGAAAGGCTATTTGTTTTCTCCAAAAACAAACATATTTTAGATGTCTCGGAGCTTCATAGAATTATATACCGATCATCTATGGTCGGCGAATTGGGGCCCATTTTTGGCACTTATCCTTATCCAATTTGCTTGCGACTGGTTGCATTTAACGGGAAATCTTATTAAGTTCCCCCTAACACACGTGACTTGACCGAAAAATTGCGACGCGATTCTAACGCTTGGCGAATGCGATTCTGTCGCCGTTGGAGTGGAAGAGTAACTGGAACATTGCCTACAGCGACCCAACGATAAAATCGCGGCGACTAGTTTTTGCCGTTGAGGCGATGAAATCACTCAGGTCTGGGGGAGCCTTTATATTGTTTCCTATTGACAAATGGATAGATCGGACAATTGACTCCAAACGTTCATAGCTTTCTGTTGAAAATTGCCCAGATCAAACTTCAAGCTCAGAAATAATTACCAAAATACTATTTTTGTACAAAAGTGCGGAATTCTAGTCTCATCATTTCATATTCAAAATTGGCTGGATCGTACTATAGACTAAAAAGCTATGGCAAAAATATTATTTTCCATTGTATACCAGAAAATCACAAATAATTTCTGACTACACCACTGCAAATACAATAAAACATAATTTTTCGTCATTTAATTGCAGATTTGATTTTTTTCTAGTGATTCGATTATCCGGAGGATTCGATTATCCGGAGTGAAAAAAAAATCGATACTCCGGATAATCGAGTCCGACCTGTATTTTTTAATATATTTTTCAAAAGAGTTTCAGATTTTAAATCTGATAAATTTTAATTTTATGAATTTTAAAATTCCCATTTTTTTTAAAATTTTGTAGCTGTTGCGTGATTAAATTTAAAAATCTAAACATTTTTTTTTAACTTTTAAATTTTTAAATTTCAAAATTTTTATATTTTAAATTTATATTTTTTTAAATTTTTAAATCTTTAAATTTTTAAATTTTTAAATTTTTGAATTTTTAAATTTTTAAATTTTTAAATTTTTAAATTTATTAAATTTTTAAATTTTTAAATTTTTAAATTTTTAAATTTTTAAATTTTTAAATTTTTAAATTTTTAAATTTTTAAATTTTTAAATCTTTAAATTTTTAAAATTTTCAAATCTTTAATTTTTAATTTTTAAAATTTTTAAATTTTTAAATTTTATAATTTTAAAATTTTTAAAGTTCTAAATTTTTAAATTTTTAAGTTTTTAAATTTTAAATGTTTTAAATTTTTAAATTTTCAAATCTTGAAATTTTAAAATTTTAAAATTTTAAAATTATTAAATCATTAATTTTTTTTAAATTTTAAAATTTTTAAATTTCTAAATTCTTAAATTTTAAAATTTTAAATTTTAAATTTTTTAATATCAAAATTTTAAATTTTTTGAATTTTTAAATTTTAAATTTTAAATCTCAAAATTTCTGAATTTTTAATTTTTAAAAGTTTGGTTTTGCTCTTTGCTAGAAAATTGCCCTCTAAGAATCTGAGAGAGTTCCTGAAAGGCCTAAAGAAGAATTTCCTAAAGAAATTCGGGAAAGAATGTCTGGCTAGGAATGTATTATTTCAGGGGCATTTTCCAATGAAGTATCTTAACGTAATCTCGATAAAAATCTGAAAAAGTTGTTTTTTAAATTTTTAAAATTTACAATTCCTAAAATTTAAAATTGTTTAATTTTCAAATTAAAAAAAATGATTTTTTAAATTCTTAAATTAAAAATTATTATATTTTGAGGTTTTCAAATGTCTGGATTTTAAATTTTAAACTTGAAATAGCCAAATTTTTTCATTTAATTTTCGATGAATTTTCACTTTTTTTAATTTCAACATATTTTTTTTTTAATTTTCAAATTTTTACATTCATTAATTTTTGAATTTTGGTAAAAAGTTTATAGTATTTTGTTTGGCATCAAGTTTATAATTTTTAAATGTTTGAATTCATATTTTTAAGTAACTAAATTAATAAATTTCGAAATTTTGCAAACTTTGAATTTTAAATCTTCAAAACTCTTAACTTTTAAATATCAAAACACTTTAATTTTGAAAATTTTAAAATTTTTAAATTGTAATTTTTCTAAATATTTTTACCAATTTTTAAAATTTGAAAATTATTAAAATTAAAATTTTTTTAATTTTTTAATGGTTTTTATATTTGAAATTTGTCAAAATTCGATTTTATTTTAATTTTTCTGAATTTTGTAAAATTTCAAAATTTAAACTATAATTATTAAACTTAGTTTTTTTTTATTTTTTTTTATTTCTTTATTAAAGAGGCTTGCAGCCCTAGGCTGGCTCACCTCTGAGCATACACTTAGTTCTTTTTTACATTTTCCTAATTCTTAAATCGTAAATTTAAAATTTTTTAAAATTTTAAAAATTTAAAATTTTTGGATTGTAATTTTTTAAATTAAAAAAAAAATTTGAAAAAAAAGTTTGTTGTTTCTGTTTTTTTTAATATTCTGAAATCTTTAGGTTTTTATATTAAATTTCAATTAAAAAAAATCTAATTTTTAACCTGTTAAGTTTTGATTTCTTAGCTTTCAAAATATTATATTGTTTTCACATTAGTTACAAAATAAATGTTCAGATTTTAAAATTTACATTCTATGAGATCTTTTTAAAGCCTTCAAATTAAAAAATAAAATAATCAAGTTTGTTTTCAATGATTGTTTGTTCAACATTCTGAAGCGACGCAAGCATACTGTCCGCAAAACTTGCACTGGAGCACTCAGTTAGGCAACAAAATAACTTTTATCAGTGGTTAATGTGATATAAAATTGCTTCCATCTTCAAAAATGTAACGTTTTTCGAACATATTTTTCTCTGGTCAATACGCCCCAGTGTAGGCAGGACGATATGCCCTTACCAACTGGACACAAGCGCGGCGAGCTTGCAGCAGTTGTTTTTAAATTATATGGAAACTATTGAAACGTATTTCAAACCTGATTAAATGGACTTATGTTGGTTTTTTAATGTCACGCACATAAGGATTTGTAACCGTTTTATTATGGGATGGATAAAATACCAATGAAGGGCTATGAAACGTCTTTGGCTAAGGTGGGGCGTATTGCCCAGGGACTTTTTGAAATCCATTTTTTCACGACTTTTAAAAAAAAACTTCATTGCGTGTTAACTGTAATATTTTTATATGACTACTCACGGGCAATGCATTTGCGACTTCCTAGACTACCAAATAACACAAAGTTTGCATAAATTGCGTTGAAAAGTAAAAAGTTATGAAGGTATTGCCTTAGGGGGGCATATTATACCGTCTTACCCTATCACTTTTTCTAATTTTGTAACTTTTGAATGTTCAAATTTTAAAATAATTAAGTTCTAAGGTTTTTAAAATTTTAAAGTTTTTTAATTTTAATATTTTTAAGTTTGGTTCGAAATTTTGAAATTTTCAACATTTTGAATTTTTAAGTTCTTCAATTTCAAATTTATAAATTTTTCAACTTTCATATTTGAAAATTCTTAAATTAGAAGATTTAATTTTTTATTAAAATTTTTACGTTTTAAATTTTAAAAGTTTAATGTTTTGAATATTTTTTTTATTTTCAGAACTTTGTTAAGGTGTTTTTAACTTATTTTAAATTTTTGAGCCCTGTCTCAATTTTTGAATTCATGGTAAGTATGCAGCCCTTGATGAACATTTACTAAATAGCAATCGTTTCTGTTTTTAGTTTAGATCAAACTAGCAGAAGAAATAAATCTCCTCCCGGAAACGGATGAGCATGTAGGAGAACTTTCTATTATCATCAAGTGGTTGTATAAAAAATTCCCCATCGCTTTGCTACGCGACGACAGGAACAAACTTCTGTGGAACATCTTTTCTGGATCGGTTTATCAGCATGTATCAAGAGAACTCATTCGTGGGAAAGTCTTCCTGCCTGTAACGATTGCAAATCCTGCCTGTAACGATTGCAATACAAAAAAGGGATTTTGGGTACAATTTGATATCGATCATTGTAGGCAGACTCGATTTTCTCTGACCACGTGTTTTTATATTATAATTGTCCTTACATCTGAAAGAAAACTTTCGGAACCGAAACAGCTTTTACAGACGAAGGAGGTAATAAAATGGATACATTTTTGATGCTTTCTGTTCTTTCATAGAAATTTTATAATTGCTTTGATCCTTTGTTTTCAATTGCAATTTTAAATGATTTTTCTTATTATGCATGGAGAATAAATTTGGCTGTCGCCCAAAATTTTGAAATTAGTCAAACCACACAATCAACGTTCATGAAAGCATGTAGTTTTTTTTAAAGTCCATTGGTCACTTGAAATGACCCAACCATCAAAGCAAGGAAGACCGTTCAACAAAGCGCATCAAATCGACTTCCTCTTCTCGGGACTAGATGCAATGATTGATGCGCGGCGCGCCGGACTCACATCCTCCCATGTCCATCCGTGCAGTTGACGACCGTAGCCAGAGGTCTTCATTGACCGTGAAAATTGATCGAGCGCGGCTCCTGGAACGATCGCGCCGAGAAAGGGTTTTGTTACCGCCGCACAACAAGAAGGAAGTGGTGGTTAGCCATCTATGAGAAAGAAAAACATCAAATCACTTTTAGACTATGCTTAAGCGATTGGATCGGCATCGAAAATAACGTGAGTTGGGCTGGCTGGATTTGTTTAGGACTAGAAAGCGGAAGCGTTTTTTCGGGAGTCAATTCGAAGGGAAAGATTCAAATATTTGACTGTGCCCTTTCGAGCGTGAGAAGCGTGTAAAAGGCTTCTGGTTTCCTGTTGAAGCAACGATCTACGCAGTGATTGCTTGTGTTGAGTATCCACGACTTCAGTGTGAGTTCTTAAATGAAGTCCCCCATCAAGCTCAATCGCATCAGAGAAAAAAACGGGCTGGATTCTTCTGTCAGAACATCAAGAAAACGAGAATTGTTTCAAAGTTTATTGCAACATTTTATGGGTACTTTGCAATTATTCTCGTTCTCAAATGTATCCCTTGATTCAACTGTTGTGTGCAACGGGAGAAGGCACGCAAACGCTGCGCTCATTCACTTTCCATCAGCTTGAATGGGGCTTGCCCTTTTATGACCCGCGACCTACCAATTTGCATGAGCTGCCTTTTGATATCGTAATTTTGCACAAAAGCCCGGTATGATTTCGTTTTTCAAAACGGATTTGGGGTCGGTGGCTGTGGTCCGAGATGATGATGGCTCGGGCTTGATCCTGACGACAGTAAATTATATGGGATGAGTATTAGATTTACAGCTCTGGGCTTTTTGGTAGGCGCGCGGCATAACAAGGTCCTTCCTGTCTCAGATGGTTCCGAGAATTTGGACCGGGCGGATGGCAGCTTCCCAGATGTTGCGGCGGGAAGCAGAGGTGTCAAACGGGTTTAAGGTCGTCATTATCACATTCATACCTTCGAAGGGGAGGAACGAAGGCTGCTCGATAGTTTAATCATTGGTGTAGACGGTCGTGACCATAATGCGAATTAATGGTCCCTCGCTAGAGCGTTGAAGCGGACTCAACACGCAAAAAAAATCATTCGATGCTTGACGTCGGAAATCATTTGCAAATGATTGGTTTAATGATGGCCGATTCGGCGAGATATTATGAATTCGAGAACCTTTCCGGATGCAATCATTAGTAAATTTGCGGGCGGTTTATCACGTGTTAAAGACGGTGGTGCTCAAAACGGCTATGGAAGGTTTCCACCCTTTTTCAGAGGAAGAGAGACCTTGCAGGGCGGTCAATTGTGATCATTAACAAGAGGATCTGTTATTGTTCGCACCTACATCTACGGTTACATCTAATCTACATCATCATATGCATTCGGAATGCGAGATGGTTTCTGTTCGGAAACCAAGTTAGGTTTCATTCTAAGATAAATGTCGTTCGGAGTCGTAGACGGAATTCGTTCAAAATCCAAGATGCATACCGTATGGAACCCAAGACCTTTCTTCTTCCCTTTGTCCTATTTCTTCTAGATTTTCTACTTTTTCTCTTGTCTATTTTATTTCTTCTTTTTTCTTCTTCTTTCTCATTTCATCATTCATTCGGATATCTACCTAACACAAAAAAAATCGTCTGGGGTTCCATACGGAATCCGTCTGCTATTACAAAATAAAATCAGTGCAGGTTTTCTAAAGGAGTTACAGGTTCCAAATGCCTTCGATTCCTAACATAATGCGTCTCCTCGCTAGCTCTTGCTAACGGAATCCGTCTAGGTTTCCGAACTGAATCCGTCTACGATTCAGAACTAAATCCGTCCACGATTCCGAACTGAATCCATCTGGGATGCTGAACGTCTACGATTCGGAATGATATCCATCTGACATTTCAAACGAAATCCGTGTGGGTTTCCAAACAAAATCCATCTATGGTGCCGAAAGGGATTCATCTGCGATTTCGAACGAAATCCGTCTGGAAATCCAAACGAAAACCGATTCCGAAGGAAATCTGCCTGGGATACCTCAAGAGATCCACCTGGGACCAAGAACGAAGTCCGACTAGGATTCTGAATGGAATCCGTCTATGATTCCGAACAAAATTCTTATGAGATTCCGAACTGAATCCGTTTACGATTTCGAACGGAATCCGGCTACAATTTCGAACGAAATAGTAGACGGATTTCATTCCGAATTTCATAC